>NW_004955465.1:13099601-13110050 GCF_000276665.1 Chinchilla lanigera | reverse complement strand
CATCATGAACTCGTTCGTGAACGACATCTTCGAGCGCATCGCGGGCGAGGCGTCGCGCCTGGCGCACTACAACAAGCGCTCGACCATCACGTCTCGGGAGATCCAGACGGCCGTGCGGCTGCTGCTGCCCGGGGAGCTGGCGAAGCACGCGGTGTCGGAGGGCACCAAGGCCGTCACCAAGTACACCAGCGCCAAGTAACCCGTGAGTCGGCTGCCAACTCCCAACCTCTAACGGCTCTTTTAAGAGCCACCATATTTTCAAAGAGAGAGCTGCCATTTTCTTTGTCCTTGTGGCATTGTTTTCTCACTGCCCGTCGGAAGTAACCCACTACCGAGTCTGCTACCCTTAAGGGACGGAAGGTAGAAGAAAATTAATTGGAAGGAAGTGTAGGCGTTCCATGGGTGCTGGGGCACCTCATGTAGGATAGATAGCGAGGAGTTACCCGCTGGCCGCAGCTCCTGGGCGGCCAGTTTGCATTTCCCGGGCCCCGCCCCTGCGTGTTGTGATTGGCGGTGGGGTTTTCTGCCGGTTCTAACCTCCTGTCCCTGCCTTGATTGGGCGTCTGACCCCGGATGCGGTAGGCGCGGGACCCGCCCTCCGAGCTCAGCGCGCAAACTCGGTAAGGGAAGGGTTTTGGCTGCAGTGTCCCTTCCTTTTTCATTTCAGCATTTTCTTTTTAGAAAGAGATGAACTCGCGCTTTTTGTTAGAAGCGGGTTGGGAGGGCCTAGGTTTCTGGAACGCTCGGAACTTTGTGGCTGTGTGCCAGTCGCGCGCCTGGGCTGCGGGAATCCCGGGCTCTGGAGATGGTCTCCAGTTGTGCGGAGCTTCGGTTGGCGTTTTGTGTTCGTGTTTGAAATCTGGGGGAAAAATAAATTCTGCGTCATTCAGGGGGTCCTCAGTGAGAACCAGTTACCCTCAAACTCTTTCTAGATTACAACCTCAAACCTATGTCTCTTTTCCGGGGGCGGGTGAGGTCTAAGAGCCGTTTGCAAGCGTCTGTGACTGGTTTTCGTTTAAAAAGGGAATTTCAGAAATTGAAGTTGCTGCCTCATTTTATCTGAGCGAGTAAGTAGAGTACATTAATAATATCTAAGTGGCATTTTCGTAGCTTTCCTGTGGAGTGTGCTTTTACCCCGTGTTAACACATTTTACCAGTTGTTCAGAGCCCACTTAATCTTACTGCTCTGAAACGTCTTCCTGCTATGGATGTCTGTAACAGCTCGTCCAGCTTTTGGAACCTCCTGCATACATTTAGCTGCGTATTTCTTGTGTGCGTCCAGTTGCACAGCTCTTGCATGTAGTTTTCTGTAGAAAGTGAAGACTTAGGACATGAAAGTGAACCAGGGAAAGGAAAAAGCAAAACGTTTTTTATTACAGTACACATCCTACACTAATGATATAACAGACGTGTGAATAAATAATATAAATGTCGTGTACTTGTTATGTCACTTGAGCCAATTATTCGAGATAGATGATCATTTCCAAGCTAAATGCTTGTTTGGCTGTTTCTTTATCTTTCAGGATAAAGGTATCGGATTAAAAAGCAGATTTTGCGGGAAAAGAAGAGGGATGCATCAGGCCGAAGATGATGCACAGACATACAATCCAGCCACAGTGAAAATTTATAAAGACTCAACTTTTGAAAACTACAGGGTTCAGTTGAAAAGAACTCAGCTCATTCTCTTCCTTAGAACACTAAACCGCCTACGTGGTAAGTAAATCAGGCATTCACCTTTCGGGTTATTTTCGTCTTGGTAGAGTCCCCTCAGGGATGAGGGTACTGGAAATTGGGGAATAGCTTAGTGGTACAGCGTGAGTTCAGTTTCCAACACATACACGCACGCGCACAAAAGAGAATTTAATCCTTTGCTTGAGAATTTAAATGTCAGCAGGAGGTGGTGGTATACGCCTGTAATCCTAGCACTTGGGAGGCTGCGGCAGGAAGATCTCTGAGTCCAAGGCCAGCCTGGGCTACATAGTGATTTTAAACCAGCTGAACTACATAGCGATACCCTATCTCAAATAAAACAAAACAAAGCAACCAGGAGAAGTAAACGTTTGAAAAAAAAAACTCCAAAATTAAATGTCTCTGCCACCAGTATTTTTTTTTTTTCTTTTTTTGTACTGGGAATTGAACTCAGGGCCTTTTGCTTGCCAGGCAGGCGCTTGTGCCGCTGCGCTATATCCCCGGCCCGCTAAAATTAAATGTCAATTCAATCCATTGCTAATCAGCTCTAAAAGAATTCATTCAAAGCTAAACTGTCACAGTACATCTTTAGAAGAATCAACATTGTGAGTTTTTTTATAGAGAGGTTTCGAGGTAGATATCACAAAATAAACAGGTATTTTTTGTTCACAATATTGAGAAATAATTGGTAGGTCTTCCCCAGATTTTACAAACTAATGAAGTCTATATATGACATAGCCTTAAATGAAATAGAAGCAACTGTTTTTTAAGGGACCTTTTCTCCCCAGGCTATATCAAATGATAATATTTCCTTTTTCTCCTATGCACATATTTTTAAAAGCTAATTGCAACTGTTTTTGTTTTTGTTTTTTGTTTATTTATTTATTTTTTTGAGACAGGCTGTCTCTATGCAGTTCACGCTGGCCTTGAGCTTACTCGGTAGCCCAGGCTGATCTCAAAGTTGCCACGTCCTCCTCTCTCAGCCTCCCGAGTGCTGGGATTATAGGCGTGCACCACCACACCTGGCTGCAATTATTTTTGTAATCAAGATACCCAATACCCTGGGTAGATAGAGATGTATTCACAACATCCACTGTAAGGTAAGTGGTCCTGGATCTTGATATCGTGCAGCAATCCAATCAAACCATTATCTTTGGTGTGTTAAAGTTAGCTTAATAATGTACATTTTCCTCAAACTATATATTGAACATATATATAGCAATAATATATCGACAAAATGTCCATTGATTTGAATGACGTAATTTTGGTGTGTTGCTTTTCCTGATACTGTCTTTCAGGTTTGGATATGTAACTGTTTAGAGTCTGCATTGCATAAAGGCATTATTAATATTCTGCACATGGAAGTAGGGTTGAATTTTAAAATTTTCACTATGTAGGGTCTCACTATGTAGTGCAGGCTGGCCTTGATCTCACTTGTGTAACCCAGGCTGGCCTTGAACTCAAGAGTGATGCTCCTGCCTCAACCTCCAGAGCGCTGGGATTACAAGCGTGCACTACCAGGCACAGCAAATTTTTATTTTTTTATTTTTTATTTTTTCCTGTACCGGGAATTGAACTCACGATGTTGCACTTGCCCGGCAGGTGCTGTGCTGCTGAGCTGAATCCCCAGCCCCAAATTTTTAATTTTAATATACAAAGTCTAGAGTTTTCCACAACTTGAATGCACCTATACTCATTTACTATGGAAACAGCAATGGACACTGGACACTGGGAAACCAGAGAAGCATATCTGTCCTTCCCACTGTTACTTCCACATTATTAGATTATTAGATCTACAACCTCACAAAGTACGTAGAGATCAGCACTTGATTGTCATGTGGAAGACCCAGCCTCACCAGGTCCTGAAGGAGAAAGTAATTGCTAGAGCAAGTGAGGGGCTCGCATTCCAATATTTTTACTGAACTTTGTAATTAAATTACATGAGAAGTTTTCAGTGAATCATTGAGTGAGACTATCTAGTGAAACTTGCCTCTGCCACCTACTACAAAGCATTGGCAAGTTTTTTGTTTTTGGCTTTTTTCCTGTTCCCTATTAAAAAAGGGGATGTAGTAGTGTCTCATAAGTAATACTTTTAATATGCTTAGAATAATGACCTGCATAAAATAAGCATTCGATAAATAGGACTGAATGCTTCTGCCACCGATAGTAACCTAGTAGTAAAAACAGTTGGGAGTATTGACCAGGGAGAGAGCAGCCTTGCCTCTGGGCAGGACCTGGAGCATTATATCCCTCTTCTTTCTTTTCCTGGAAGGAGACTGATGTAAGATACTGACCTGGGTGACTCATGTGCATGGCTAGTGGTTTGTCTGGTCAGACAGGGATTTGAAATGGGTCAAAATGGAGGTCTGTAGACAGGAAGTTTGGGGAAAAGTGATGTGGGTGCATTTCTCAGAATGGTCCCAGAGGATCAGAGTCACGTCCCATGTGAATGCCGACCAAGAGGCCCTCTCTTTTGAAGCTGCTGTCAGTGACCAGCTTTATAAGCTTATCCATGCAGATGTCAGTCTCTCTTCCTAAGCGCCACTTCCTGTCTGAGCAGTTTGTAAACAGATCATCAGGGTGGTGATGGTAGAGGCTGCCGTGTTGAGGTCTGGCAGACCAGGACACTGACACCGCTAATTGTCCCATATGCCAGGGCAAATATTCTGTGTTCTTTCGAGTATTTTGTCAATGGTGAGGCAGGGATTTCTTTCCACTGGGACAGACCTTATTCTAGATTTCAGTGTGCTTCACTTTCTCTTATGCTGTAGCTAACAAGACCATTTATATGATTATTAAATAATTTACATATCACATTTCATATCTTTTAAGGCCACACGTAGATGACCAAGGCCTTAGTAATTTTTTCTTTTTTGAATTTGCAGTGGTGAGGATGGAATTCAAGGCCACGCCCATGCAAGGCAAGTGGCCAGCCACTGGGCTTTACTTCCGGCCTCCTCCTTAGCTTTACCAGGAAGGAAGCGTGGCATCCTTCATGAGCAGAAGTCCTTCAGTTTTGGAAGACTCGGTTAGAGCGTGTCTGAGAACTCTGCCTTCTCGGAGTGCTGCTCCCGGGACGCTGTATGTGCGCAACGGGCTGAGAGTGGCCTGGTGTCTCCCGATTCTGAGTACAGCGGCCGCTCCATCTCCTGTTCGTGACCAGTCACAAGCAACTCAGAATTGTGTGCTGCTGATTCTTGCACCTAAGAGCTTTCTCTGATGTTTTTAGTTTTGGGAAAGGAGGAATATGTACAATATTAATTTTACTGATTTGCCAAGATGATTTATTTTTATATTAGATTAAAGCAATTTTAATTATATTCATGAGCTGGCTTAAGAGAGCTGTGGGAGCTCTTGGAGTAAAGGAGCTGGGTCTGGGATTCCTTCTGTTTGCAGTTTTCTTTGTTTTCCCTCCTCCGCTGCCCACTGCTTTGCCTTGGCCCATCCCTCTGGGGCAGAGGCAGAGTGCTGCCAGAGACAATTGTAACGTTTCTAAAATGGTGAGGCAGGGATTTAAAATGACAAAATTGAAAGCTGGCTTTCAATTTTCACTCTCAAAAATGACACATTGAAAGCTGGCTAGCTGAACTGTCTCAGGAATCTTCAAATATAACTTTAATGTACTTATTGAGGCAAACTGCTATAAACTTCATAAATATAAATAAGTCCCCCCTGCCCCAAAGTACTGAGGATTGAACCTAAGACCTTCACACCGGGACCCTTTTTTATTCTGAGACAGGATCTCTCTAAACTGCCCAGGCTGGGCTCAAATTTGTGATTCTCCTGCCTCAGCACTCCCGAGTGTTGGGATTACAGGTAAGCACTACCACACCAGGCTACAAATAAATTTTTAATAATTCTTTAAAAATTTGTGACTTAGTGAAGTGTTTTTATATAACTGACTTGGGAAAACTATCTTGCTTCTTGTATTTCCTCCTTTGATATTTCATTTATATATTTTTGTATTTAACCTAATCATCTTTAGTTCCAGGGAGAACCCAAAGATTACGTTCTTCCAAAGCATTTTTTTTCTTATTTTAACATAGATGGAAACTTCCTTTCCATTCTTTCTTCTCCTTTCTAATTCAGAATACGAAGAATGTTGAGATTTTTAAAAAATTTTTTCTATAGATTAAGGAAATTATTTTCTGTATTGCAGATGGAACTAAGATTTTGTATTAAAAGTTTCCATGATAAACTCTAAGATGTTAAGAACCTTTTAACTTAAAGTGCAGAATGACTTCATTGCCTCTTTTTTTCTATTTAGAAAAGAAAATATTTTTTAGTAATCTAAAAACCACGGCTGGCTATGATTAGCTGGGCCCTCCAGTGCCACCATAGCCTCTAATTCCTTTTTCAGTGTGCACACAGCTGCTTGCAGATTTGGGTAAATGATATAGATCAAAATCCATTTAAGAGGAATAGCAGCCAAATGCTGTGTGCAGAACTGTGGAGATTCACATTCAGATCAAATCACTGTAAGAAAAAAATTCAAGTCAATTAGAGATTTCTTAAGAATTAGGTAGGTAGTGAATAATGTTGCAGATCACTACATTTTTCTGTTAGGTACAAAGTTTTATCGTGCATCTCCACACCCGTGTGTGTTAGGCTGTCTGTGGATACCCTCCTGCTGGAGATGATGTGGTGGCCCTCCGCCCCTGCCTGGCCTGGTGGGGACACAAGGGACGCCCCTGTGCGTGATGGCTGAGCCCAGGGTGAGGTCCTGGGGTACAGTGGTCCCTGTGCCTCGGCCTACACCAGGATTCAGTCCTTCCATGACCACGCTGTTCTCTCCTTGGGAAATGGTTAAAAAGGCCAGTGAGTGAACTTAACAAGGGATCACACTAAGAGGAATCAAGCATCTCTTCAGGGAAATTCAGGCTTCTGAAGCCAGGGAGCCCAAGAGGCTGATCGGTTCCTTCGAGAGACGCCAGGGGACGCTGCAGTCCCTCGCCCTCCCGATTGCCAGTCGGGAAGCGTTGTCGCCATCTCGTGGCCGTTAATGCAGCAGACCTTGTGTAGGTACCGTTTTCCATCAGGACTTCGATTTCTTTGTTTGTTTGTTTGTTTGTTTGTTTTGTTCTTGTTTTTTTCTGGTACCGGGAATCCAACTCACGACCTTGTGCTTGCCAGGCAGGCGCAGTGCCGCTGAGCTAAATCCCCAGCCCTAGGACTTCGATTTCATTGCTTGGGTGTCATCTTTGCATACACATGGTTGCACAGTCGCCAGACGAGTACTTTCCCAATTTACCTGCCGGTTCTCTCCATGGCCAAACTCCGGTAGGGCTCTTCTGAGCCCTCTCCCAGGCCCCAGCATGAACCAACATCACTTCCGATGGCCTCTCCATCCTTGGTGGGCCTGCCTAAGGAAACCTGCTGCGGCTGCCGAAGGGATTTATACTCTTTGCTTCAGTCACCCAGCCTCTGCGGAAGGACAGGAACCTAACTCCGCTAAGGGCCGGTGGGTTTCACAAGGACCGACACCTGTTTCCACTTTTGCATTTTGTAATTTTTCACTCCCTGAGTCTTGCCACCCCTCTTACTCCCTTGCTCATTACCTGAACATCTCTGTTATACATTATTACAGAAAATCTCTTCACTGCTTTGAATCCTGTGTGACTGGTTTATCGTTGACGTTGTACTGGAAAAAACCACACTAATAGTTTCCTGTGTACCTGTCTGGAATGTATTTATATAAAGAAAAATACACAAATGTGGGCTCTTGTTGCCCCCTTTATTACAAATGGCCAATGCTGCGTGTTCCTCTGCCTGTTGCTTTTCTCACCTGTTCTGTGAGAGTGCAAACAAACACTGCCTGGAATTGAGCAAGGACAATGAGTATTAAAACTATGATTTCCTTTAATGTGTGTTTCTGAATTTCATTCTCAATGTAGAAAATACAAAAAAAGAAATCTTAAAATGTTTAAACGTGCTAGCAAACAAGGAACAGAAAGCTGACAAAGTGGGAAGTATTTTTACTGTGTAAAACTAAAAAGGTCAATGTTAATATTTTATTAAAAATCTCTTACAACTATGTCAATACTATGTAGGCATAGTATTGTAGGCATAAAAATTTGTGGGTTTTTTCTCCTAGCTCGTATATCACTGCCAAGATAATTCAAAAATTTGTAAGCCTGATAAAATGGAGACTGCTCAGGAGTAAGGACTCAACTCTGTCAGCAGATGTGGGTGAGAAACTGCCGCGTACTCTGCCTGCGTTGCTGACCCATGCCTGCAGCCCACAGCTTTGACTTGTCTACCCTGAGCTGTTTCTCCTGACCCAGCAGGTTAAGACCCCACTGTGTACATGAAGACTCATTTGGTTCTTCACAACACACAGGAAATTTATAGCAGAGAATCCTCTAATGACTGGGTTAGCGCTTGCTTTCCAGACTCTTCCTAACTCTGCCACTGGGTCAGAGGCACAGAGGCATTTCTCATCACTTTGCTCACCACAGGCATATGCTTATGTTATGGATATAGATTTCCATATAGAATGTTATAATAGCTGAAAGGGAAGTATAAATATTCATCAACATTGTAATGAGCATGTAGGCAGCTTCTCAGGTAGCCCCTCCAGTACCCCAGCTCCTGTTAACTACATCCTGTATGATCTCTTAAATGTGGACTGGACCCTCTTAATCACTTTCAGTAGAACAGAATAGAGTAAAAGCAATGGGAAGTCACTTCCAAAATGAGGTTATAATGGATTTCAAGTTCTGTCTGGCTCCCTCTGGCTCTTGCTGTTTTGGTGAAGCAGGCTCTCGTGTGGAGGGGTCAGATAACAGGAACAGAGAATGACTCCAGACAGCAGCTGGTGAGTGCGCAGAGCTTCAGTCCAGCATCCTGTCAGCAGCCATGTGTCAAGGACCAGGGCAGCCAGCCCCTTCCTCTAGCCTTTGGGTGGTTGAGGCCCCTGCCAAGCCTTGACTGTAGGTTTGTGAGGGACGCTGAGCTGGAGCCTGGCAAGCCACTCCTTTTCTAGAACCCTGACCCTCAGAAGTTGAGAGATAAATGTTTTAAACAAGGAAGTTTTATGGTGATTTGCTACACAACCACAGCGTACACAAGGCATAAATAAATTGTAGCACATGTACACTACTGTTGTCGGGTGGGGTCCGGGGGAGTTGTCTCCCAGTTCTTGGTATCCAGAACAAGAATTCAGCAGGATGCTCTCAAGCAGTAAGAGGAGTGAGATTTATTTTTAAAGAGGAGTAAGAAGACAGTGAAGACGCGAAGGCACACTCCACAGGGCAGGACCCGAGCAGCAAGAAGAGCTTCCAGCCAGGTAGCTCTGGATCTCAGGTCCTGGGGCCTCGGAGGATGTGGAGCTGGAGATGGCGAGGAATTGTGGCCCAAGGGGAGACCCAGCTCAGCCCACGCGGGGAGGGGGAGTTTTACACCACAAAGATTTTAGGGGCAGAGTGCTGGCATCTAAAGCCCACAGGACGGGGGTCAAAAGCACAGGGCAAATGAGGTTGGATGCAGACCAGGGCCAGTTACTTTTGGGTTTGCACATGGCTGGAGTCCTGGGGCGACAGTGTGACCTCTGTTGGCTTTTAGTATCTTGACATAGTGGCCCTTGTGATGGCTCAGTCCCTGCCCCGCCCCTTCCTGCTCTTTCCTTGTCCTTGCTCTACCTCCTGCCTCACTGTGACAAACTGCACAGACATGGAGGGGGTGAATCACATCTGTACCACAGTGATGGAACTTACTGAGCATTGTTCTATTTACGTGAAGTTCAGATATACGTAAGCGTTTATGAATGAAAAATTAAGAATGAAATAAAATGTGAAACAGCAATGAAAGGGAAAGTCAGTTTAGTGGTTGCCTTTGAGGAGGAGAAGGGATAATGATTGGGAGGAATTGTGTTTTTTTAAATATTTTTTTAAAAACAGGCAAAAAAAAAAAAAAAAAAGAAAAAACCAATAGAAACGATACAGAATTTCAAAACCGGAGGAACTTTACTAGATACTTGCCGTGTTCTGCATCTTGATCCTTGTCACTAATAAGCTTCAGTGTATTTTAAATATCTTATGACTGAATTACTTAAAAATCTGTTTAAAAAGAGGAAAATGTATTTGCAGTGAGTTATTTTAAGGACCTATAGGTTTATAGCAAATAAAAGCATAACTAGAGAATGGAACTTGAAAAAAATTCCAGACTTTCTACTTACTAAATAGACTCAAAATATATACGAAAACAGCATAATGTAATTTATGCAAATATAAACTTTTGTAAATAATCATTATTCAAGCCTTTGACTACTGCGACACAATCTGAAATCATACTTCTAAAAAAATAATTTCAAAAATAGAAGAATGGCTAAAGCAGAGGATAGTACGTAGTCTGCTAAGCATTTTAGTATGTGCTGTGCGCGGTTTTGACTGCAGTGCAGGTATTACAATGGCGATCAAGGAGACCGTATTTGATGAGCTGCGAGTGCGGCACGGGTGCTGGAGGGCCTGTGGCTGTGGTCAGGGAAGGACTTCTGTAAGAGTAAATTGCTGGTTTGTGTGGGTGTCACTTAAGAACGACTTAACCCAGCTTTCTGAAAACGTCGCTCAGAGTCTGTGGCGACCTCCTCGGTGCTGCAGGTTTCTTCAGGCTCGGCGCGGTCAGGTTTTTCTTTGACAGTCCGTGGAACCGAGGCTGTCCATCTCGGTCGGGGCGTGTGTTTGTGCCGAGCGTGTCTTCGCGGGGAGTCACCGCTTCCTCTCTCACTTCCGGTTCCCTCTCGGTCAGCTTCCGGCCCCCGCC
>NW_004955465.1:13081118-13098976 GCF_000276665.1 Chinchilla lanigera | reverse complement strand
ACAGGGCCCTGCGCGGCTCCCGGAACGAAGCAGCCGCCGAGGGGGCGCTCGGGGCGACGCCGGACCGGTGCCGCCCGCCGCCCGCCTGTGCGCCCCCTCTCTCTGGGGATTGAGGGCCGGGGACATAGCTCAGCGGCATAAGCGCATGCCTGGCAAGCGCAAGGTCCTGAGTTTGATTCCCAGTACAAAAAGAAAAAAAAAAGTTGCGAATTTGGATGCTGTGCTCCTTTCTGGGAAGAGCCGAGCGGCACGCTGCTCTTGGCCCTGCGAGGCCTGGGTCTTCCCTCCGCCCCGCCCGAGTCCCCCGCCTCGTTTTCTTTTCCATTTGGGTTTTCTTCTGTAATAGTGTATTTTCCTTCTTCTCCGACAGGCCGTTTTCTGCCATGGAGCGCGGTGCCCTTTTTTCTTTTACTTGGCTTCTTTTTCCATAATTTGGTTCTTAGTTTACCTCTTATTTTTAATTAAATATTTTATTTATTTGCATTGGTACATGTTTGCAGTACAGAACGATTACATTCCTCCTAGCCAGTTGGTCCATGTACCTAATGGAGCAAAAATCTGAACGTTAAAACAGAAGCATGTAGCCTGCTGGAGCTAAAACAGAAAAACAGGAGACCGAGGCGTAAGTGAGGTCTTTTTGAACAGAACCCAATTGCACGAGAAACAGTATAAAGAATCAACAAACAGGATCTCGACAAATAAAAGAGCTTCTGTACAGCAAAGAAAACAATCTAGACAGTGTAGGGACACTCTATAGACAGGGGAACATTTTGCCAGCTATTCCTTGGACAGAGGATGCATAGCTGGAATATGTTTTTGATCAGAATGATCACACATTTTAGATATTCAATTACTTCAAAAACTTGTGCACGCAGAACACTCGCTCCCTTTCTTTATCTTACTTTCCCTTGGCAACCCTTGCCCTTTGGCTTGTGTTGCTGTCGTTTTTTATCAGCTCTTCTCCAAATGTGCTGCCGTGGACTTGGCTAGCTGTCCATTGATGCTATTGTGACCAAGGAACGGAAGTCACTTGAGAGGAATAACCCACCCTGAAGAGATTGCAATGCATAGTAAGAGGGGTCACGTGAAAATTCCCAAACAAGTCATGAGAGAAAGTGTAAGGAAAGCCCCCTGGTTATGCTCAAAGAGGAAATAAAGACCCTCTGTTTCCTTCTTCTCTCTGCCTCCACTGCAAGAAAGGCGGCCCCAGAAGAGTGAAGGGCAGACTGGACCAGCAGCGCTGCAGGGAGGAGAGGCCCAGCGATAGGGGACTGGAACTGGTGCCTTGCAGCCAGATCGTCCGGGCACTGATGACGCCCTTGGACTGTCACAGGGGCACGTAGGAGACATGTGCGTCCTGTAAGATGCTGCTCTTTTTGAGTCTTTGTTACAAAGACAAAATTGTACTCTAACTAATTTAATGTTAGTTTTTGATTTTGCTTTAAACCTAGTGTTTTCTCTTGATTTCCCAATCACCTCTCTTTCCTCACCTTGAGCAACTCCACATATAGGACATCTTCCAATCATTTTTTTGATCTTCCAAATGTAGTTATATTATCATTTTTATTGAGTTACATTTCACTATTTATAATTATAGTGGGCAAATATTATTCACCCATCTTTCATATTTTGTTTTCTTAATATAGTAATCCCTGTAAAATATTCACCACCCATAAATAACCTCTACACTTTTGCAAGAAAAAGAAATTATGTAGCAATTACACACAGCTATCCAGTGCTCACTCTGTCTTCCTCCCACCCCACTGTGCATCCCTGTGCCTGCCTTTGCCTCAGATGCCTTTTCCCAGGTTCTTTCCCGTCACAGTACGGCTTCTCACTTTGGTGAAGCGCATTATAAAGTACTTTCCTGAAAAAGAGATGAGACTTTACATATGTTTATGTTACAAAATACCTTTGACACTCCTCTGACTCTTCCTTGAATGATTCTGTATGGAAAGCTAGGCTTGGGAGTATTATCTGTCAGGATTTGGAAATGTGTTTCAGGGTTGTGGGAGTTCATGTTTTTTCAGCTTTCATGATTGTTTTCAAATTATTGATACTTCTTTTGCCATTAGAATTTATTCTCTTTTTCAGCATGATTTCTTTGCCTTAATGTTCTGAAATGTCTGAAACAGAAACCTTAATATATTTCTATTTTCATTCATTATGCTAAGAACTTTTTTATCACTAAATTATTTATTTTATTTTGGGAAATTAGCTTGATATCTTTGTCACTGATTTCCTTACTTCCGTATTCTCTGTTCTTTCTTTTCTTTTTCTGCAACTCCTTTTACTTGGAGTTTAAACTTCCAGGATGTTTCCTCTGCTTTCTAAAGTTTTCTCTATTTTATATTCTTTACATTTTTAATGGTTATTTTAGGTAGTTTTAAGTTTACAGAAAAAAAATGATGTTCCTACTTTCCTCCTGTGTGGCTTCCCCTATTATTTATATGTTATATTATGGCAGTACATTAGTTACAACTGGTAAAACAATGTTGACACAGTTATTAAGTAAAATTTGTAGTTTGCATTAAAATGTGACCCCATTGTTGGATCTTCTGTGGGTTTTGAGAAATGAGTAATAGTTGCATTACCCCCCAAAACCCATGCTTCACTTCTCCATCTATCCCTCCTTTCCCTATGGAAACTACTGATCTCTTCACTATTTCTACAGTTTTATCTTTCCCATAAGGTTGTCTAATTGACTTATACCCACATTACGCACTTTTCCTATTGGCTTCTTCCACTTAGCAAAACGCATTTAAGGTTCCTCCTTGTCTCCTTGTGGCTTGATAGCTCATTCCTTTTCTCACTAATATTCCATTGCACCACTCACTTATTGAAGTACGTTCATTTTGGCTGCTTCCAAGTGTTAGTAATTATGAATATAGCTGCTATACACATTTGGTGCAGATTTTGGTTTAGACACAAGTTTTCAGTTCATCTGGGTACAAACTAAGGAGTGCAACTGCTGAAATTTCCCTTTATGTTTTTACTTTACATTCTGGAAGATGACTTTTGCCTTTTATTACAATTTTTTTCTTTTACATCCTCTTGTCTTGCTGTTGCACTCACTCTCCCTCCCTCCCTCTGTTGAGTCTGTCTCTCTCTCAACTTTCTTGAGATGTTCTCTTTCCTCTACCTAATATTTTCCTTGTTTTATTACCCCCAGTTCATTTTTATTTCTGTTGCTCGCATTTACTTCAGTTATTTAGTGACCTTTGATTGGTGCTCAGCAACTACAAATTAGATCCTAAAACAATTGGAAACTGAGACTGTGAGTCCAGTTTACTGACTCTGGGCTTCATTTTAGGGTCATCTGCCTGTGTCATTCGCTATCAGACACTTACATGTCAAAATACTTAACTTATCCCTCTTGGGACAGCAAAATTGCTCAAAGAAGAATTACTCAAATTCCTACCTAAATGGCATAAAATTGACTTTCTCAATTCTGAAAAAAATCCCTAAAGGGCAGAAGTTGGAGAAAGTTTCTTTTAAATTTCAAACTTAATGAATCATACCTTCTAGTCCAAATTATAAAATTATATCAAATTATAAATAAACCATAAATTTATACAGATGTGTTTTTTTGTTTTGTTTTGTTTTGTTTTCTGGTACCAGGAATCAAACTCAAGACCTTGCGCTTGCCAGGCAGGCGCTGTGCTGCTGAGCTAAATCTCCAGCCCCCCTGATATACGGAAAGAGACAACACATTACGCCTCATCTCTGCACAAAGACCCTGCAACTTTATACTCAATGGGCCCTCAAAATTGGGCAACATAAAAAAGATAAAGGGCCCACATTCTTTTAGGATACCAAGATGAGCAGGGCAAGCTCAACCTTGAAGCAGAACTGGGAAAGGGAGGTTTCAGTCTTAGCCACGGTTATGGTTTGTGTCTAGATGTCCCCTGAAAGCCTTATGTCATCAAAGGTGGGGGTTTTTTAGAGGTGGCTGAATCTGGAATGTGTGATGCTAGGATTTAAGGTGTGTGATTACTAAATCAGTCCATTGATTGGTTTCGCACCACCCTAATCCTGGTAGCCTAGGTAGCCTACCAAAGGGGCAGAAAATCTAAAAGACCTCTTCTTGCTTTGCTACATTTTGCCCACCATAAACAGTTTCCTCTTCTGTGATGCGTATCTGCCATGCCACCCTGCCTTGTAGCCAGCCAATTATGGACTGAAACCTCCACAAACTGTGAGCTAAATAAACCTTTCCTCCTTTAACTTTGGGTGGTTAGGTACGTTGTCTCAGCAAGTAACAAAGACAGCCACAAAAGCAAACACCGGGCGATTCTGAAAGAGCGTCTTAACTAGCTAGCACAAGCAAAGGGGAAGGGGCTGGGAGGCTGAGGTGGTGGTGGTACAGGGATCCGAGATGCTCAAGATGTATTACATGCATGCTCCAATTCCCCCAAGCGGATTAAAATGTATTGCAAGCATGCACTAATTTAAAAAAAAGTGCTGTGGAATAAAATGCTAAATTTGGCCTGATACGTCATTGCATTGTTCACATCCAGCACTGAGGTGCACTCAGTATTCACTGAATATTCTGTCGAATAAAAACCAGCCAAGGCACTGGCGAAACGGAGGGACAGAAAGACGCGCGGGTGTTAAACCCTGCCAGCAAGACAAGTACTGCTGGCTTGACTCCGGGACGGGAGCCGGGTGAGCGCCCCCTGGCGTAAAAAGCGGGAATTACACTTCTGTCCGTGGCTCTGCAGTTCTGGCGTCCCCGCGACTCGCAGCCAAGCACGCACAGGCGTGCGCGCACTCCCACGCAGTTCAGTGCGTGCGGGCACACTCACGCACGGACTACGAAGGCACGCACACGCGCTCGCGCTAAGGCTGGCCAGGAGTGCTCCGGCATGGCGGGGGTGACGCCCTACGGGACATCCAGAATCCTGGAACATAATTACCTCTCCTAGTGTGGGTAGTTTGGAAAACCGCTTCATAGTTCTTAAGTTTTTTTTTTTAAGAGAAAATGAAGCGGGCTCGTCCGGGATTTGAACCCGGGACCTCTCGCACCCGAAGCGAGAATCATACCCCTAGACCAACGAGCCACCCACCAGGGTCTCAGGGGCAGGAACAAGGATGCTGAGGGATTGGCTGTGTTCTTTGCAGTCTTGGCAGATTACAGTCCCCAAGTACTGGTTACCCACCCGGAGACAACTAAACGTCTGTGATTGACTTTGATAGTTTAAGTTGACATGGCCCACTCGCTTGCAAGACGACTAACCCGTGGGAAAATACCTCCTTTATCTTTTCTAAACTATAAGCAATTTAACTAATGCTCATGAAATTCCATTAGCAAAATTAGGGTCCCACTGTTTTCCTAACCTCTCGGTTACTCTTTTGGAAAGTGGGTGCTGTTACTGCGTGATGTCTGCACCATTTGCTCTAACAAGGATTATTTTGGGATAACAGAAGTTGCTTCGGAGGAATAGCCCCATCTCAGCAGAGCGCAGGTGGCGAGAGATTTCCTAATGTTATGTTTCCAGGGGCATGAAGAAGTTAGAAGTTTGTATTACTGACTTCAAGATGTTACTAAAATTTCTGGTTAAACTTAAAGTTTGCACACCAGGCATTAGGGGACACATCTAAACCACAATTTAACTCCTTGTTAAGATGTATAGATTGAACTAATGCATATTTTCAGTTTTATTTTGGTGTACAAAATTTGATACATTTAAAAAAATTTTTGAGAAATGCCCTTCATTCAGTTTAGTTTTCAGTTATTCAGTGACTCTTTATAGGGTGTCTATTACCCAAAATGGATTTTTTTGTAACCACAAATAAAAATAATGATTTTCTTAAATATGTGAGAAGAAAAATCAGTCCTTTGTAAAAAAGAGGCTAGATTTAAACCAGTGTTCATTTGAATTTTGGGGGAGGGTCTTTTTTTAAAAACTATTTTCTTTTTTTGGTACCGGGAATCGAACTGAGGGCCTCAAGCTTGCCAGGCAGGCACTGCGACGATGAGCTACATCCGCAGCCCTTGAATTTTGACGTGGATTTACTGCCGGGTTTCATATGATTCTAAAGTTACTGGGCTTTCTTTGATATATCTGCTTCTGCCCACTTTACTAATATTACAATCATAAAATTTTTTGTTGGACTCGAACAGCTTGCTTTATACACTAAAAATTTGAAAAATCTTGATTGGGTCTTCCTAAACAGGCATGTAAGAGTAGAAATAATTCCTAACTGTCCCCAAACTCAGTGTTGCCTGTGATCCTGCCTCAGCTTTCCTCTTTCATGAAAATATATTCTCTTTGTGAAACAGTGTCTAATGTTTATGTAGGAATGCCGCCCCAATGCAAGACTATGCCGAGATTTTAAAGCAAAGGTTAAGTACTTCAGTGTGGGAAGGAAGTATTCAGCTTAAACCCAAAGGCTTGGCAAAGAATGAGACCTTTGATAAACAACCTGGAGTTTTTCTGTTCATCCGGAAATCAACTGAGGAGATTAGTTTACTAATTCGGGGACAACAGAATGGTCTCGAGGTTGCACACTTCGCAAATCCCCTCTGCTCAGCCCTGTGTTACCTGCATATTCACAAGAGAACCTTGTGAGAGTTCAGCAAGCAGAAATGATCATCTATAGAGAAATGAGAGACTGCTGCTGATGTTGGGTGGACTCATAGAGACTATTTTTAACAGTGTCAAAAGACTGAAGGATTCTGTGTTAAGTTTTAACAGAATATAAAGATTTCAGTTATGAAGCAGATACAGTAATGATCTATTTTGGGGGTGCAACCCTTTTTATTTTAGGGTACCTGATATTTCTTATGTGTTAGTACATGTTTGCAGGACATCATGTTTACCTTCCTTGTGGAACTGGCACATGTACATAACACATCTTCATTCGTTCTTCCACCCTCTTTCTCTTCCTTTCCTCTCTTCTCCCTCTTTCGATCCCCTTCCCATTTAGGCAAGATCTATCTCCCTACTTCCTGTTATCTATCTTTTATTTATACTTTGGGTTTTTCAAATGAGAGAAACTATGCAAAATTTAAGCTTGTGTGTCTGACTTATTTCACTTAACATTATGGTCTCAAGATGCATCCATTTTCCTACAAATCATTCAAGTTTATTCCATTGTATGTAAATATCACATTTTCTTTATCCATTTATCTGTTCATGAACATATATGCTACTTCCAGGATTTAACTTTTAGGAATTGTGCTCTATAAACATAGGTGCACAAGTATCACTGTAATATGATGACTTTAAAACTTTGAGGAAGACATCTAATATTTCTAATTGAATTTTTTTATTACATATGTTTAATATATGTAGTGGAATGGGTACTACAGTCAGGCAATTTAACATTCATCTCATGTAGTTTTTCTTTTTTTAATGTGTTCTAAAAGCAACTAAAATATACTCAGCAAATTTTCAGCATACAGTACAGTATTATAATTACTATCTTCGTATTTCACATTAGGTCTGTAGACTTCATCATCTTACATAGCTACAACTTTATACCCTTAAACGGGTGTCTCTCCATTTCCTCCATATCGTACTATTTTGACCTGTGCTACTATGAACCCGGTAGTATTGATACCTTTGAACTACTGATTTCATTTCCCATGGATAGATATCCAGCATGGGATTTCTGGATCACATAGTAGTTGTATTTTAAAAATTCTGAGTAACTTTCACACTGTGTTTCATAATAGCTGTATTTACATTCCCACTCCCCATGTGAGAGGGTTCTGTTCTTTGTTTTTTTTTTTTTTTCTCCAGTACCGGGAACTGAACTCACGACCTTGCGCTTGCCAGGCAGGCACTTTTGCCACTGAGCTAAATCCCCAGCCCCAAGGGTTCTGTTCATATCCCCAGCAGCTCGTGGGTATTTCTCACACATCTTTTTGATGATATCATAGACATTCTAAGGGATGTGCAATGTCTCACTGTGGCTTTTTAATTTTCTGAGTGATTAGTGATATTCAACATTTTTCATTTATCTGTTGACCATGTCATGTCTTCTTTTGAGAAACGTCCATTCAGATCTTTTGCCTAATTTTTAATCAGGCTATTTAATTATATGCTATTGAGTTTCTTATGTATTTTGGTTATTAACCTTTTAAAAGATATATGATTTGCAAATACTGTTCTCTTAATCCACAAGTTGCCTTTAATTTTCTTTTTTATTGTATTTATTTTATTTTACATTGACAAATATGTACATATTTACCATGAATACACTGTTGTGAAATGTGTATACATATATATGGCTACATCAAACTGCATCAAATTCATGTATGCATTACCTCAATTGCTTTTCATTTTTTCTATGGTAAGGGCATGTAAAATTTATGCTCTTAGGTTTGTGTCTTTTGCCAGATTTGGGAAGATTTCAGCCACTATGTCTTGAAATTTAAGTAAGAGTTAACAAAAAATGATGCAGAATACATCTTACTATTTTGACTGTATTGTTTACAAATCTATACATCCATGAGAAATGAAACGTAGTTGTGGTTGCTTAACCACATCAGTGTTTTGCAAAATGGAGTTTTCCAGTTTCTCCTCCTTGTGTCCCACTCCTCTGAGATCTGTAGTAGTTTTAATCATATACTTTTCTACTTGTAATTATTTTCTGCTTAAGATTCTAGATTGAACATACATTTTCTCAACTCACTTCTTACTTTTCAGAGGGAAGCTCAGAATCGCACTTATCTGGGAAACCCAAATTCCAGAGCATGCTTAATGGTTTTCAGCTACTAATTACTGACCATATCCTTACTTGTCCAGATGTTTCCTATTCTTGAGGCTCAAGGTCTCTTCTTTGTGGTTAAATTTTTTAGTGCTGCTCTTTATTTTATGGAAAACCCTTACGTCCATTCTTGTGAGTCAGTTACTATAATCCATTTTGGTATCTATCTGGGAATGTTCACTTTGTCTTGTTCTTTGCGCTCTATACTGGGAACGGGTTGTCACAGGGATGATGTGAAGCTAGGACACAATACACCCCGTGCCTTCAACTAAGCCACGGTTATGAGAAAGAGATGCTCCAACACACTTGTGATATAACATAGCATAAATAACTCCAGAAGCTCTGTGGGAGACAGGAGGACCCCAGCAGGTTGGAGGCCAGCCTGGGCTACATAGTGAGACTCAGTCTTACCCACCCCTCCACTGCCCCCAAAAAGCTGTGTGAACAATACAACCAATCCCAATAGAAGCAAGTGCGTAATTATTATTTAAGAGAGGAGCAAAAGCCCAAATATTTACAAAAACTTTAACAGAAATGTGGTGGGAGGATTCTTAAGAAAGAGGTAGAAGTCTGTCTCTAACAGTTCTAAGATTTTGTACCATAAATGTATTGGATTAGTAAGCTATCCTGTCACAGAGAAACAATATCTGTACCCACAAACTAAAGGATAAGAAATTTCAGGGAATTCAGTCCACGACTGGCTGCTCCAAGGTAGGCACATCATGTTGGAGCAAAGATGTTTGGTACCCACCGTTAGGCCTCCATGTCCCACCCAGATATACCCAGAAATGTATTTTACTAATGTCCTTGGTGATTGCCAAGGCAGTTAGCTTGACCGGATTAATCTTCACACGTATGTAATAAGAAAAAGAACATGAAGTGCTTTGCAAAATGGCTTGATCAATTACCTTACTGACAGAACTATACATATATTTTTGCCAAACATGTTCTTTGGTTCTGTTCAGTTAAAAAAGTTAAAGCCAAATTCTTTAAATAATGCAGAATTATTGCGTTAAGATTATCCCCTTGTTATTGCAGGCGTGTGGCCTCCAATCTCTCAAATGAGTGGATGGCAAAGGTTTAAATAAATGAGACAAATGAAATTATTTCAGGGCTCTAGGAGTATCAAAAACCCTCTCACAGAATTCAAGACTTTCTGGGGTTTAAGACAAAGAAGTTCTCTAGGCAGCCCATAGTTATTACGTTATCAAACAAAGGAGGGGAATACTGAAGAAAATGCAGGAATCTGAGTGGGAGTTGGGAGCACTCTTAAGGACTTCTTCAAGTAATACATTATGTTAATTTAGAAGAACTATGTTATCTCCAGGAAGGCCTTCACTGAAGGAGTGAGATGCCTGTAGTTAGTCTTTATCAAACTAACTGAAGTTGGAGCCAGGTGTCCTTAGCCATGGGCACGTCTTGTCATCCGAGGTGCTAAGGATTCAACTGCCACTACAGGGTGCCATCTCCAGGCAAGGGGCCGAGGTCTTGGGTAGACAAAAGGAAACATGAAAAGCCAATTGGTTAATGTAAATCCTGCTCAGAGCCACTTTGTAGTGGTTTCCATCATGGGACTAGATTATTTTCATAACTCTAATAAGAGAAAAAATAGTTGTTAACATTGTGGGAGAGTGCCGAGACACTAATAAATAATCTCTAGATAACAATATGCAATATAACAACCACTGTTAATTTCCTATCATCTTGTTTTGAAATTCTGTATAGTTTTTATTTTTTTATTCTCTTTAAAAAAACAAAAAATATAGATTGTTTTCTCAATTAATGAAAACAATGCATTCACATGTTTCAAAAATCAGAAAATATTGAAAGGCTTCTACTCACTAAAACTCCATTTGCTTAGTTTCTCTCAAAACAGGTAACAACTCTTAAAATTTCTTTTTTATTCTTGCAGAAGTTGATGATGAAGGTAAACATTTAATTATATTCCATTTTGAACTCTATTATCTTCACATTGCTTTTCATATATTCATCAGAAATACTCAAGTATTATTTCATATCAATACATTTTGAACTTACCCATTTTTCATAAATACCAAAATTTTAAGTACTTGTTGTATGGATGATACTTATGATTGTTTTCTTTTTCCTTTTGGTGCTGGGTATGGAACAAGGGCCTCACGCGTGGTAGGCAGGTGCTCTTCCACCCCAGGTACACCCCAGCGCCTCAGTATTTTCATGTAGCTCACAAAATAGCACTTTCTGCTGGATAGTTAGGCTGTGTTCCTATAATAAGATATACTGCCTTTGTTATTGTAGTTCTTAAATGAGCATGGATAGCTGACAGATTCAGTCCTCACAGTGGGATTTCTGACACAAAAGGTGAACGTTCGAGTTATTTTTCCAAACTGTTTTGCTCCTCACTACTGGAAGCTTGGTGGCTAAAGAATCATTGTATGTAGGTAAAATTTACACTATGTTTTCAAGGTTGGCAAGATAGAAAATGAAAAGACAGCTGGGTGCCTCTCCCTTCTGGTGATCTCTGTATTAGGTAAGGCCTGTCTGGACAGTAGGTATGTTGTATGATAAAATCTTAATGATTTTTTTAAATATAAGGCTTAGCAAAGCCAATAGATATTTCAAACTTCCTTACTGAAGAGATAAAAGATTTAGGCATTTTTCTCCAATCACTACTAAGCATGCCAGTATTCAGCCAGGTGTCCATCTCTGTGAATCAGCACAAATGGGCTGACAATTGTATAACCAAGGGTCAGAAATTCTCGTACACTCACTGCTAGGAAATCTTTCTCTAAGGAGAGAGTTACATATAAAGAAATGGCACAATCTGTCCAGTAAAAGAAAAGAAAACTCAGCATCAGAAGGAGAACACTCTGAGCAGCTCTGATCTCGGGAGGAGCTTTACGGAGGAACTTGTTCTGCAGGTGGAGAACACGCTGGTGGTGTGTGTGCAGAAGCAGCACCATGTAGACACTGGCCCCGCCCATGACAACCAGAAACATGGTATCTCTCAGAGCCATGAAAATGAGAAAAAGCCAGTTTTCCCCCCGAATTTTTAGTAGAAAGTAACAATACTTGTCACTTTTACTACTTTGTGATGTGTTCTTGCTTCTACTCAGGATAGAACGGATCAAGTTTATGCTTATCAAGAGGTTGAGTATCCAAAAGAAGAGAAAGAAGAGAAGAATGTGCCATGGATTCTTTAGCTTAAGCCTCCTCCACCTGGAGTGTCTGGGACTCAGGGTGATGGCCTGGACCACGGTGAGGAGACTGCTGGTGCAGATGGAGAGGCCCCGGGCCACTCGCTCCAGACAAGCAACAATCTTACAGCCTGTGTCATTGAGGAAGTTTTCCAAGCCAAATTCTGCTACCGTCTTTGGCATTCCTTTGGAAAAAAGCATTATGACATTTGTAATAGTCAAATGGATGAGAATAAGACGTATAGGTTTCTTTCCAGGATCCATACAGGACACGCACATATAATTTACAAAAACAAATATATTCCCCACCATACCCAGTCCAGTTAGAAGGATGAATATTGTTATTTTGATCATGTTCAATACCATTTCTAACTTCTTGGGGGAAAAAGTGTGGGTTTTCCAAGTACTATTTGAAGAAAGAATCAGTAACAGTGTTATGTAGCTGCAAAATATATTTCATAACATAGCATATTTCTGGTATAGAAAGGACAGTCCTGATACATGCAGTAAAGAAAAAGAGCAGACTTTTGTCCAGACTGTTGTTTCTTTCCCTGGAACTTTTTTGGAGACATTCTATAACTTTACATGCCATCTGTGGGAGAAGATACAAATATTTAAAGTCATAAAGTATACTATTTTTGTGAAACCCATATAAGCAAAACTAAACAGTCTTCAAATCTTTACAATCCCTTATATTTTTATTGTTGTGTGCTGAGTTAAACCAAAAATCTCTTCCAGCTGGAATGTTTCTCTCCTGCCTTCTTCTTCTTCTTCTCTTTTTTTTTTTTTTTTTTTTTTTTTTTACTTTATTCTGTCATATTGCCATCAGCCAATTCCAAAACATGGGGCTAATCCTTAAGCCCTTTACCTCTTGTAAATCCAACATGTAGCTACTTCTATTTGTTGTATCAATTTCAACAACTCTCAAATTTAAAGACATTTTTCTTGTCCAATGCCTCTTTTTCAAAGTATAACTCTGTTTTGATTAGCATAACAATCCCTAGTTTGTGCTCTGTTGCCATATCTTTTTTTAAAAATTAAGTTTATTTTAAAATTTTTATTATTTATTTATTTCTTCATCTATCTTTTTGAAACAAGGTCTCACTATGCAGTTCAGGTTGGTCTTGAGCTCACTTTGTAGCCCAGGCCTCAAATTCTCAATGGTCCCCCTGCCTCAGCCTCCTGAGTGCTGGGATTCCAGGCCTGTGCCACCACACCCTGTGTAAATTTACTGGTACAATTTAGATATACATAACGATCATATTCATCATAGGGAATCTGTACCTTATATATCTTGATTCCTCTTTTCTTCCAACCCCCTCCCCTGCCTTCAACCCCCACACCTTCCTTAATTACACAACTTTCCCCCATTTTATCCTTCTGTTGTTTTTTTTCCCCCTTCTTTCTTTACTCTCTCCTCTCCCCTCAGTTCCCCTTTCTTTTGAGCTGTTTCTTCCTATTTCACCAAAAAATTCCTATATCTTTGATTCATAAATCTCTGTATTCTAGAATTGTCTTTTAGAATGCCCAGGTGATTCTGTGATTTCACTATGTACACACTTTTGGAGGGTTTTCCTAGACTTTAACATGAAATCACATGGCATACTACTTCACTAGAGGACCTCAACTATTAGTGCTTAATCAGACAAAGACCTCTAGAATAAGCTTCTGGTCTGAAAATATCATACATCTACCTTATGCAGTTGTGGAGGATTGCAGGAACCATGAAATGCTTTCTGTGAAGGTCTTTGAAGAGGTCTGAGTTCCCACCGATGGACCATGGAGGCCTCTCAGGGAAGCCGAAATCAGTTCTGGATGTGTTTTATCCAGACTTTCTTACAACTTTCCTGGTGTTGTGTGTTCTCTTGAGACGGAGGTAGTGTGTGAAGTCAGAATCCCCATTAATGACTCTGTATAGCAAAGCGGTAAACTGGTCATCCCTCAAACAAGGGGTCGTGATGGCATTTGCAGCTGCTGCATAACCATGTTTCCAGTTCTCTTGTACCAGACTTACCTGTTTCTGTTTTCTCACTCTTGCTGACGTTGACATTTAACAGTACAACTTAATTTTCTTTCTATTTTGTTGCCAAGAGTGCTTTAAAAAAAAATTTGAGAAGAGAGAATGACCGCCTAGGAGGTGAAAGCAAGGGTGAGTGCCTCTGAATTGGTGCTGGGGAAAAGCAGATACCCTGAGGTGAGAGGGAAAGATGAAGTCTGATATGGGAGGAGAAATGAAAGGAAAATCCAGCTGGACTAAAATCCAGTGTTTAGAGTGTGTGTGAAGGGAAACGGGCCACTCCTGGATCACGGTACCCTGCCGCCCCCCAAACTGCCCTACACGCCATCTTGGGGGAGCATCAGACTGAGGGAGGAAGCTGGCCTTTCTGGGCTGGCCTCACTCACTGAATAGATCCACAATTACTCTAAGGCCCCCACAGGGGCCTGGTGATGTGAAACATATTCCATCTAGGGATGCAGTGGCCCTGAAACCAGAACAGAGCAGAACAGACCGCCATGTACCCATGTATCCATGTGCTGTAAAGGACAGTGCTCCAGGGCAGGTGACCAGTGGGATTAATCCACATCTTCTAAAAAAATACTGCATCACAGCTGGGAGGTGGCTGGACTCAAGAGAGACCAGCTTACTTGACACAGAAAAGAAAAGTCACTCACTTCTCCCACATACAACAGGAGCACTGCACACAGGATATTCAGCACCCTTCCCATGACTGCATGCGGCTTCCACGGAGGGCCCCCGTCCCCGCCAGCTGGGGACTGCAGAGGACAGGGAAAACTGAAGGCAGCAAAACAGAAGAGAGATGAATAGGAAGTAGGGAGTGGCTCAAATACTTCCCCAAATTCCATTGTTTAAAAAACATTTCAATACATATGTTAATTTGTTTCATTTATATTAATAGTCAATCTTAGCTTGTTGAAAAGAAAGTTTAGGTCATTCTTTGTTTTTTGTTTTTTGTAAGAATCTTTTTGGTTTAGGTCTTGTACATACTTTGAAGATAATGATACACAGTGTAATCATTGTTGTCCTCTTATTTTATTTACGAAAATTTGTTTTTTTTTCATTAAAAATACTGACTCTATGAGAAATATGCAGTGCGGAGTGACATGTACACAGCAGGGGAGATCTGTGAAGGGAGACAGCAACTTGGCAGATCCAGAACACTGTGGATGTCGTCCCACTCTTTCTTCAAAAGCTGGCCAGGCCGGGGACACCGTGAGGCCAGCCTGCAACTGTGTACTGGCAAAGGGGCCTCTGCGGGCCTGGGGGAGGTGCACGTGCTATAGGCCAGCCCGGGCAGGTGACAGCTGGGGGCAGAGAGGCAGTGAGCAGTGCTGGGGCCCGTGGCTCTTTGGCATCTGTGAGGCAAGGACAGCTGAGAGGGAAGACACAGAGACAACGTAATGTCCACACCTCTAAGTCGGTGAAGGCAGGCAGATGCACAGAAGCCTGTGGAGCACAACCTGCAACCAGGATGTGTGTCTGGGGAAGCAGAAGCCCTCGGGGGTTCAGACAGGCAGCTGTCCGGCCCACGGGGACACCGCTTGGCCCTCACAAGCGGACTGCGATGCCAGCGTGGAGCGAGCTGTGGGGCAGCTCTGGGCTGACGCTGCGACCGTGAGCGGAGGCTTTGAGTCTCGCTGCTCTTTTTATTTTGGGTGCAGTTGTGTGCTCTTACTTCTTTGTTGGAAATGGGTCACCTTGGTTGCTTTTTTTCTGTTTTAATTTTTTCGTGTTCTTCTGATTCTTGTTTCTTTATTGATATTGTTTGGTTATTATCTTTAATTTTTCAGGTTTTCCAAATAAGTGATGAAAGGAGCTCCTCAGGACACTTCATAGTCAAAATCCCAGATGTCCAACAGAAAGACAGAATCTTAAAAGCTGTCAGTGAAAAGCAAAAAAATCATTTATAAAGGTAAAGCCATTAGGATTCCAGAAGACTATTCGGGAAAACTGCAAAGGCCAATAGAGCTTGTAGTGAAAGGTTTCAAGCACTGAAAAACTTCCAACACAGAGTAATATATCCTGCAGAACCATTTTTCAGAACTGATGAAGAAATAAGCACAAAGAACACCTTAATAGACACATGAACACCAAACCAACATCCCAAAACATACTCCAGAGTATCTTAGACAGAGACAACAATAGCAACAAAGCCAGTGGATTAGATGGAATGAATACAAAAAGCAAAGTGGCCAGTTAAACAAAATGGGAAAAATAAAGGAGTAAACACAGAAAGAGAATTCAATGACAGGAATTTCAGTAGTTACACTCAATGTCAATGTCTTCAGCTCCCCAGTTAAAAGACAGAGATTGGAAGATGAAGAAAAAGAGACAGAACCCAATGGTTTATTGCATTCAAGAGACTCATCTAATCCAAAAAGAAATTCATAGACTAAAAATCAAAGGATGTGTCTTGGTTACTTTTCTTTCATTGCTGAGACAAAATACCCAGTGCCCGGGATTAAGGAAGGAAAGGTTCATTTAGCTCACAGTTTGTGGAGGTTTCTGTCCATACTTGGCTGGCTCCAAGGCAGAGTGGCACATGGCAGAGGGCAAATGTTCCTGCTGGAGGAACATAGCAAAAGCAACAAGAGCAAAAGGGAGGAGCCGCGGAGACAAGTAGCTTCTTTCCTTCCCTTACACTGTGTGCAAACCACCCACCCCAGGGCGTGTGTAGCACTCACATCCATAATTCCAACGCTGGACCATGAATCAATCATAAACTCTAGAAGCCCACCCCATGACTGCATGAGGCTTTGCGGGGACATCCAGACACAAACCATAACAGGATGGAAAACAATATTCTGTGCAGCAGGACTGAAAAGAAATAATGGACAGCAATTCTACTGTCAGGTGCAAATATACACTTAAAAACAGCTTTTCTTAGGAACCTGAAAAGCTCCTGTATCATTCTGCTTCCTAAAAGAAAACAAAAGATAATCATATGCTAAGACTCTCCAGACATCTTCAATGGCATCAGATCCCAAACACAGGAGGAGGGTGCCAAGGAGCTTCTACAAGGATATCTGCTGGAGCCGGTCCCCTTCAGCTTTCTGGCCCCAGGTACATACCTTTTCAAAACTAAAGGACGGATTAAGGTCCTAAGCCTCACAGATCTTTTCACTTAGTCAACGAAGAAAGCAAATGTTAAGCTTCTCAGGAAAATTTTCATGGCACATATGAGTAAATCAAAGACTGGCCAGGTCTCCTCAGTTCAGCAGCTATGGCACAGATGAGCTCCAGGCCGGTCCTTCTGGCAAGGTTTGGCTTCCCACCCTTATCTGTACCTTCAGTAATGCAGAGCTTTTTGCTACCATAAACTATCACCAAGACTTCAATTTTTACAGCTGTCCTGCTGTCATGGAAGAGGAAATCCTCTGTGAATCTCAGTCCCTGATGTATAACTTTCTCTCTCCCTCCACAATTACTGTGTTTGGCTCTAAAGTTGTCTCAGGCTCAATTTGGATTTAATTATCTTAACAGAAGGATGTGCAGTGAGAAAGTGATCATCCAATTTTCTGTACCTACAGTTTCCCATTCTCCAGATCTGTCTTCCCTTTCCCAAAGTTCCAAGCTGTGAGTCAGAATGGTGTCCAGCTTCTGAGACAGAATAAATCAAGCCTTTTTCTTTTTAAGACAGCCTTTAAACACAGGGATAAGATATAATAATCCACTCTGGGGACCTGGTTTCTGAGGAAGTCCCAACAGTGTGCTTGGCCGGGGAAGTCACCTTGCTCTATCTTTGCACACTGGCAGTCCAAAGTCTTCACCATATGTGTCTGATTTATTCAAGGCCTATTAAGCAGAAAATGGTATGCAAAACAAGATGAACTTCTCTTTTAAAACACTAATTCTTTCCTATTGCAACAACAAGCAGAAACACTGAAACAACACCCAGGATTTGGAGGCAGATTTCTTTAATGTTAACCAAGCACTGATTG
>NW_004955465.1:13077684-13079903 GCF_000276665.1 Chinchilla lanigera | reverse complement strand
GGCCTCTAAGGGCCAGTGCCATATTGGCCATGGCACATAGTCTCCAATAGGCGGCGCCACAGTGACTACAAAGGAATTATGAAGACCTTTCACTTACTTGAAGTTGAGTTATAGTTTATCTTGAGAACATGTATACACTAGCTTGTATCTGTTAGGATATAAAAGATTTTATTTTTTTCTTGCAGTATCTTTAATGAATATCTTTTGACACATGTCATACTCTGGTTTAATGTTTTTCAATAAGAATATTGGTATTTTCCTCCTTTTACAGAGAGATTTTGTAGGTTGGCACGAGATACTGTTTTTAATGATCTTTCTTCAACATGGGTATTAGCTGACTCAAGAACTGAACCTAGAGGATCAACACAAGAAATGAGCCACTAGCTCTTCCTTTGCCTATTGTGTCCCACACGTCCGTCCTTCTGGGTCCGTTTGTCAGACTGCCTGCTGTCCTGGAGCAGTGGGTCACTCACTGTGGGTTTGACTCACGTCTCTCATAGCCTCTGTGTCCTCTCCTTTCCTCTCTCTGCATCCCTAGGGTAGTGTAATTTGCTTGCTTCTACTGGGTATAATTCTCACATCACACAACTCTGGACATTATGTGCGGACTCCAGGGTTTCTTAGTTGGGTCACGATGGATGAGGGCCATCTGCTATATATTTTGTTACGCAAAATGGCAACAAAAACAGATTTTTCTTAGAGTCTTAATGAAGGAAGAGGTTACTGGTTGATAGTCAAGAAATGTTTGCTAGTGTGCTTAGGGGAGGTAAAAATACTTTCTGCAACCATAAGAAAAAGTAGGACACAGTAGCTTGTGCAGATAACCACATCCACATTCCTTGACAATGAAACTGTGGGAGTCAGCATTTCTAACTAATCTCTGGGGCAGGTTCTTGTCCTCCTAACCTGTATGGGACTCACTGTACTATTGACCAGTCTGTGAGTACGTTACAGATGCTTGGTGAAATCAGCCGGTCTTCTGACTAAGTAGTCCACTGTTTCCCTTTCACCTGCCTTTGTCTTGTATGAAGGGTGTTCAGTGAAGCCTGCTCCTTGAATCATATTATCTATTTCTGTTTCCTTGTTGTAAGTTGAAAACAAGCAACAATTAGTATTAAAGAACAGGCATTTGCTAAGAATTTGACAGATAATTAAAGAATTATAATGAAGTTTGCAAGAAAACTCTTTCTTCCCCTTCTCCATTCCTTTGTGGGGCTTCAGGGGCGGGAAGGGCCTGCAGTGTCCTCTGAACTCCCTGAAGAGCCTGGAGAAACCTTTGATCGGGACGGTACCCCACTGAACTTCTGTATTCACAGGCTCAACTGGGGTGGGTCCTGATTGAGCACCACTGGTGAGTGACTGTTGGGAGCTGCTGGAGCTGGAAATTGGTCCTACATGTGAGGGCAGGACAGAGCCAGGTGCCTCAAGCGGTCAAGTTACGGAAGTCTGGAGAAAAGCATCCAGCCTGCACAATTACCGTCGTTAGTTGCTAGGCAACCTCACCTCTTGTGAAACTAACTTTGCAAGAGTATAAATAAACACCCTTACTGTTGCCGTTAGGTCCTCTTATCTGTCAGGTAAGAGGTCACCTCCACCAGACCCAGCTTTTGTCTCTTGTCTATCTTCTCCTCATACCCGTGGCTGTTCCTCTCCGGGGTACGCAGAGAGACTTACAAGTCCCCTACAAGTGACGCTCTACATAAACCTCCTCTTCATTCACCATTTAGCTTTACTCTTTCGTGGCACAAGTCTTTATTTCTACTGAGTCCAGTGGCTCTTCCCAACTTCCGCATGTTAATGTAAGCAGTCATCTCTTCCCTGGCTGAAGCATGATGGTCTGTTATCAATATGAGTACTTGAACAGATAGGATACTGGATTTAACTTCCTACTATGAAACTGCTAAAGTGGTTTTGTGTGCTAATGGTTAGGAAGTTGTATCTGATGATAAATTAACGAAAAGGTATTGTTTACTGAAAATTCACATAGTGCCCAGACATGAGTTCCATACACCTTTCTCTGTTACATAGAACCATGCCTTGTGTGGTGGGTTCTCGGACAGTACAAGGTGAGTCTAGGCCAACTTATTCGGTCCAAAAGAGCAAGCTCAGAGTAAGTAGGTTACAATCAAATTGAAGCCAGCTTGGTTGGTCTTTTGCCATAATTACTATCAGTGAAATAGTTGGTGAGGTCTAAGTATGCTCTGTTGACTAACAGTATT
>NW_004955465.1:13075617-13077414 GCF_000276665.1 Chinchilla lanigera | reverse complement strand
CCTGAGAGCCAGTTTTTTCATGAAATTAATCCATTTGATTTACATTTTGAAAAAATTGTACCTTGAATTCCTTTTCAGTACTTTGGATGTTACAAGTATTTGTTGACATATTCTACACTTCTTTGCAGTTTAGCTCATACAATACCACACACATATTTTCTCTTTTAGAAATGTCATTCGTATTTTCCTTCATACCCATAGCACATGTGAAAATGCTCCTGCACTTTGCTTTTCATTTGTAGCTCTGAGGGAAATCTCTCTACACAGTCTCAGTAAGCACATCTCCTCCTTCTTCAGGCTGTGTGGCACTCCATTGCCACACATACCCCAATTCATTCAACTTAGTTTCTTAGTGACAGATACAATCTATTATATTTAATCTCTGAAATTACAAGCAATGCTGAACTATACATTTTTTTAATTTTAAAAATAAACGGAGGAAAACATTAACAGACAGACAAGCTTTTACAAAATAGCAACAGAACAGTACAGACAATACAGTTACAAGCAAAGTGGTAGGAGATTAACAATGCTTGTTGTATTACATATTGATATCTTCAAAGTGGTTTCTCATGAAAAGAGATAGAGACATGCACTATTGATCAATCAAGGACACACTGACAGTTTCTTTCAGCAAAGAAATAGAAGACAGTAGAACAACTATGTTAACTATCCTGTATATACATACATACAACATTTCTCCTTTTTTCCCTTCTCTTTTTCCACATCCCAGTTTCCCTTTACCTTTGAGTGTTTTCCTATCATTTCACAGTGTCTATCATACCTCCTAGTTTAAATTAATTCTTTCAGATTTTACACTAGTGAAACAATGCAGTGTTTGCACATGCATGAACTGCAGATTTTGGATGTTAAGCACTTTTTTTCAGACATGAGTATAACAATGGGATCGATTTCTAAAAAACAAAACAAAACATCACAGTGTTTGTGTATGGCTAACTTTATGTTCTTTTGTTTTTGGGAATCGAATTCAGGATCTTGTGCTTCCCCATAAGGCGCTGTGCCACTGAGCTATATCCCCGGCCCTTGTATGGCTAATTTTATTGCCTAATTGTTAACCTCAGTGATTAACTAGTGATCATGCCCCCTGCCACATACCAGAAACCTTGGCCCCTAAGCTTCATCCACAGTATGCTGTCAAACATGAAATTTTGTCAATTTTCTCATCAAATGACCACTTCAAAGCAGTTCTATTGAACATTTCTCCAATATAAAGAGTTTGGAGGCAAACATACACACTTAGAGGTGGCAAAATGTTTAAATCTCTCTCTTAACTGTCTCAAAGTCTTCTTTCTTCAGAAGGCCCTGCTTCTGCAGGTCCTAACACCCAAGTGCACCCTGGAGAGGAATCGTGGTCATCTACAGCTTATTGACTAACTGTTGTTTACTTTGTTTTCTAATTTAGAGAAGCCAGATTCTGTTGAGGCAGGAAACATACTGGTCAGGTGCCCTACCTGTCAAGTACAAGTGACAATAACATACCATGAAAAAAGGGCCCAAATGTTGAGTTGAAAATTATGGTAGTTTTGCTTTTCTAACATGTGTTTCTTCTGCCTTCTGGTTTCTCTCTTTTTCCTTCCTAGTCAGAATGAAATACTCTGCTGTGCTTATATTGAAAGCCAGATTCTCACAAATTACCTCAAACCAGTTACTAAATGCATCAGGAAACTGAATATGCACAGAGGTCCTGGGATGCCCAGGACGCTTTTTATAACTCACTCATAAAGTAAGTGGATTTAAATTCCATTTTCTGAATCTGCTCTGGCCAACCCATCTGAT
>NW_004955465.1:13050731-13074502 GCF_000276665.1 Chinchilla lanigera | reverse complement strand
AGTAATCTTATCTCTAATACTACAGAGGCCCAGAGTGTTATTCCACTAGTAAAAGCAAGTTGGACAAGAATAAAATGTATGAGTTTTTTCTTGAGATCCATCACAGAAGTGTATACATGCTTCACAAACAGAAAGAAATTCCCTCCAATACCAAGTCCAGTAAGAGAAAGAATGATTATTCTCCAGATAAAATTACTCCAAATCATTCTCTGACTTCATGCACAGAGTAAGGTGAAACTTTTGAAGACAGGCAAATCAGTAAGGTGTTCAGGTTCCAGTCTGTGTCTTCTCTTTGTTTCACTGAAATGAAAACACTAAAGTATTAGAGTGTACACATGTGCATGGTTTTGTTGATAAATTCCCGTTACTTTTTATTATTTTGTTTGTCTTTTATAGATTCAAAGATGGAGATGACTGTATAGTCTACATGGCCAGCCTATTATTTTTCTTGTGCATTTACACTCTCTACCTGCTTCTTGAGTTCTGCAGGTTCCACGGGGCCATATATATGTGACAATATTTCACACTGACAGTCCTGCTCCACTGTATGCATTTCTTAAAATACAATCACTTCCTCCTTTGCACTTCATCTGCCCTCACTCCAAAACATATCCAGTTTTACATTTTCAGGAACAATCTTGCTCCTTGAGGAGACTCTGTCAGTAGCCTGTGGATTCTTCTTGAAGCTGTTCTGAGTAGTGGCTGGAAACCATTTACATCTGGCAGCGCCTCTGGAGTGATTCTTTTTTGCCAAGAGAGATCAACCTGTTCCTGGAGGGTGAATCCCCTCTCTTTTTTTGCTCACAAGAATTAGCTAATCAGTGATGGACCTAGAAGGACAAGCTGCCCTCAGCATTCAGCTATGGGTCCTTGTATTTTGCTGGTCTCCCCCATGACCATCTAGACCGGAGAAGGCTGACACATTTAGGCAGTGGAACTACCTTTGGGACCTAACTTTGTTTATTTGACCACACTGATTTTATTCCATTCTCTCCTATAACTCACTCATAAAGTAAGTGGATTTAAATTCCATTTTCAGAATCTGCTGTGGCCAACCCATCTGAAACCAATGCCTTGTTGGTGTTGTTTCTTCACATTTGTCTAATCTTCCACTTTCTCAATCAATAAACTGTCTCAATATCTCATGAGACTAGTACAACATTTTTGCAACTCTTTAACTCCCTCCACGTATTTCAATCTCTTTTCTGCTGTTTCAGATTTCAAAATAGATAGCTGTTTATCAGATCAGGTCTCCTGAGCCCTTGGTAGCTTCATGTTAGTCCAAGTACGTTTGTCTTTTGGTCTGTGAGATCTTTACTTCCTTGGCTTCCTTGCTCTCTTAATGAACTTGTACTGAATTGCTGAGGTTCACTGACTTTTGCAAAACAAATGAATCGTGGCACTTACCTTGCCCACAGGCACACGCACGACGTCACGATGGCAAGCTCTGCCACCGGATGCCACAGGCTTTGGTAGCTGACTGCTGTCTCCACCGCAAACCAGACGGGGGCGCTGGCTCTCAGGATGAGCCCTTGCTGCTGACCGCACGGTGCTGCCACCTGCTGTTTCTCTAGGTTTTTGCACTTCACCGTGGAGCCCAGAAGAGCCTCCAGCTTTGCCTCTGGTGTGGAAGGAATGTGTTTGTGGGCCTGCAGAAATAGTTTTCAGACAAATAATTATAAAAGGAGATGGATCTTTTGCAAATGGAAAAGGGACCAAGAGCCTGAGGAAGGGGAGGGGCGGGGTGAAGTAAGAGCTGAGATGTGTTCTGTACATGCACCAACCGCCTGTGGGCAACATGATCATTATGTACTGCACACACGGACTCTTGAAATAAACACTGAAAGAAAGGAGGCACGCAGTTATGGTTGTAGAAGTACACAGCAGCGTCGCGCGTAGTGTGAGGCGCTATGTAGGAGAGGGGCCGTTTAAAGAGATAATTTTTCCTGTGACCCTAACTTCTAGATGTCCTGGAGAGCTCAGGCCGCCCCGTGCAGGAGGTGAGATGAGCTGGAGGACACAGGGTCTCCTCAGATGCGTAGGCGACTCAGCTTCCTGACCTGTCAGCGTCTCTGAAGTTCCCCTCCTGTCCTCTCCAATTTCTAACGCAGGTGACTGACCTGAGAGCCCCTGTCCTCATCTGTAAGCCAAGTGAGGCCGTGTGCTCTCGGCCGTGGTGAGCGGGAGCCGGCGAGGCAGCAGGCAGCGCTTACGTCTGTGTCCAGAACCGCTGAGCAAAGCTGCTCGAGGACAGCTATTACGACTGTTATTGTTATGCCCCTGCTACCGCACCTCTTTACAGTCTGCCAGCCACTCTCTGGTGGAGCGTGTCACACTAAGTTTTGAAGCTGGGATGTTAGTTTAAAAGGAAAAGGCAGAATGGATTGAAAAATTCTTAGAAATCTTAATCAAGCGGGCCTGAGAGTTACATTCTCAGAAGGCAGACGGACACCAGAAATAAGACACAGAAATGAGGAACTCTGGAGTGCTAATTCTCCCCGCTGAGAGGGAAAATACACATGGCTGAGGGGAGACTGCAGAGAAGCAGAGCCCCCCACCGCCAGGCTGAACTCTGGGGAGTCCGCAGGTCTGTGCCTCCCCGTCCTCTAGCCAAGCAGCGGATTCGGGCACAGTGCACCAGACACACAGCTGAACGGGGCTCCCTCGAGGACCCGTGAGAGTGGTGAGGTTTGTGGACGACAGTCGGTAATGACAGGCTGTCTTCCCACCGTGTCCTGGCACCTCCTTCTCTCACAGGTGACTCGGGGCTCAGCCCCTCTCTCCCCACCTGGCCCTGACCCACCTGCCTCCAGCTGTTCCCCTTCCACAGCCGAGGCAGCCGCAGTCCTCAGAGTCAGGAGCGCTCGCCTGTGCAGGCTGTGCAGCTGGCTCAGGGCGGATCCTGCGAGCAGCACGCCAGGCCCTGTTTATCCTTCCCCAGGCCCAGGGCTCATGGCCAACTCCCACTGTTGTCAAAACATCGGCATCATGAGTCTTGGCCTCACCAGGGAAAAGGGCTCCTTCTGCTCATCTCCCGCCCTGGGGCACAGCTCTGCCCTCTCCGTGCTGCCCATAATCTGAGAAGTCAGCAATTTCCTGACACTAATTACAGTGAGTGTGCGGTACTGAGAAGGAAACACCGTAATGATGAGCAGTTAACAGAGGGGCCTGGGTTTCTTGGCCTCTGTCATATTCTCAGCCCGTTCCCTCCATGTCCAATGGAAGCCAATAGTCAGTTTTGAAAAAATAATTGAGGTTGACAGTTTGAAACATTTCAAAGTCCATTGTACTTGAAAATAAGAGGTCATGAAGGACTAGAGCTGGGGGCTGCCCTGGAAGTGCAGCGTATACACTGGAGAGATGGGGACATCTGGAAAGCCATGTTCTGCTCCCGACCTGCGGCTGGCTGAGTGCCTGAGAGGCAGTTCTTGCACGTCCCTGAGACAGGCACTTAGGATTCCTGCACTTATTTGCTTGTATCTTTGTTTCAAAGCTTCACTGCCAAACAGCGGTTCTCCCACGGGAAGCTCCAACTCTGCAGTTACTTCCCAGAGCAAGCGGAGAGGGCTGTGTGAGCCTCACTATCAGAGTTGCACATCAGTTCTGAGTCCCTCATACCACCTTCAGAAAAGATCTCTTTCTTCATTTTTTGAGTTACACAGTAAAGAAGAGAGAAGGGGAAAATGATTTTGTATCCATCACATCAGCTATGCAGACCCGCTTAACCAACACTTCCTCAATCTCCTCCACCAGGGTGCTCTCCACTTCTGGGAAGCAGTGTACTGAGGTGAGTGGAAGAGGCTGAGACCCATCATCCAGGTGACATTATTTTTGTAGCCAAAGGAGCCGCTGTGCTTCTCTGAGCTCCATTAGGTAAGCACATGTTGTCTCCAGTGGCTCTGGGGTCTAGGGGTCACCAGGCTGGACACTTGTCCAGGCAGGTCACTTGTCCTGGCTGGACAAGTACAAAGCAAAAATAATTTTTTGTAGGTATTGCAGGAGGACATAGTGAAGAGCCATACTGGAGGAGTAGGGGTGTGATGGAGACCACTACGAAGTGGCTCTGACCAGGATTTAATATGAACCAATTTTTTTTGCACTGGGAATTGAACTCAGAACCTTGCACTTGCTAGGCAGGCACTGTGCCATTGAGCTGCATCCCCAGCCAATTGGCTTTCCATGTTTACTTGTGAGTTGTCCAAGGCCTAGGGCCCTTGTCTGGAGATGGGCAGCAGACTCATAGTAAGTGAACTTCTGTGATTCACTGGTCCCTGCTGAGGCTTGTTAATTTATGATGCCTCAAAGAACAAGATAAGGACACAGCTGAAAACATTTGCCTCCAACAACAATTAACTAAAAGGAGCCTGCAGATGCAGGCTCCACACTCCCACAATAAATGCCAGTCTAAAGATAAAGTAGTTCTCCTGATTGACATAATTTAATACTTGGGAAAATAACACCCAAGGTCCTGCAAGATTCTTCTCAGATTCCTGTGTTTTCTTAAGTATCCCCTCCTTTGTTTGAAAATGAAATAAATACGGGCCACCCACAGAAGTCTTTGTCTCAGCTTCCAGAGACTCTCAAATCCTGTTAGAGGGTTTTGGTCCTCCTGGAGCCCTAAAATCATATCACTTGTCTCATTTATTTAAGCCTCTGCCACATACTCGTTCAGGAGATTGCGGGCCTGATCAGTCCTCAATAACTAAGGGATATTATTAACCCTTTAGGGGTGCTCAGAGCTGCATCACCTCAAATCCGGGGCAGTGCTCCTGTTTTATAGGGTGTTTACCTGCCTGAGAGGGCAATATTTGATTGACTGGATATTGGGCTTGTTGTTAGGGGTTGGGGCTTGTGGGCTAATACGGGAATTTGGCAACCTGCACTAGGAGGGACAGTGTTGTTTACACAAAGTTGGTGTCAAAGCCACAGACTATCAGCTCAGTGTAACTACTCAGAAGCAGGTCTCAAAACCAGAGGCTGTCAGCTCAGCTGTTCGGGGAGATGCAGGAGCCTCCTTCCTTTTATCTCTTAAAGGGGCCCAGTTCCCTAAGCTAACCCTACCTCAGGATCTTAACTGTCCCTACACGGGAGTGAGAAGAGGAGGGAAGACAGCGGGGTTCATAGTGGTGCGCAGTGCAGCTGACCTGGTGGCAGAGCGTACGGGTGTCCAATCTGCATGGCTCAGGTTAGGTCCTCTGTGGCCGCAGGCTTTGTCTCTCTGAGCCCTCTACATCAGCTCTGCAGGTGCCTGGGGATGTAGACATGTTTCCCTCACTCACTTAATTTTTATTCACTTGATGTAATCTCAGATACCCATTTTTGAATTGGGTCTTTGAATTTGAGAGGTCTGATTTTTTTTTTAGCTCTTTATGCGTTCTCAGGAGTAAACTTTTGTCTGAGAAGCATCTGGCAAACATTTTTTTCCACATTATGTGTTGTCTCTTCACTCTGTTAGTGGTTTCTTTTGCTGTGCCAAAGCTTTTTAATAAGATGAGATCCCAACTGTTGATTCTTTGTGATAGTTCCTGTGCAATTGGGGTTTTATTCATAATGTCTTTGCCTATGCCAGTGTCTTCAAGAGTTTTACTTAGTCTGTGTTTCAGCAGATTTAATGTTTCTGTCTTACTGTTTAGATCTTTGATCCATTTCAAATTTAGTTTAGTGCATGGTGAAAGATATGGGTCAAATTTTAATTTTTGATCTGTGCAGAGCCAGTTTATCCAGCACCATTTACTAAATAGGCTATCTTTCTTCCAATGTATGTGTTTAGCCCCTTTGTCAAATATAAGGTGGTTGAATACGTCTAGAGTTGTTTCTGAATCTTCTAGTCTCTTCCATTGATCTTCAGGTCTGTTTTTTTGCCAGTACTATGCTATTTTTTTTTTTTCCAAACCACAGTCACCTTATAGTATAATTTCAAGTCAGGGACTGTGATGCCTCCTGCCTTTCTTTTGTTCTTTTGCTATTCCAGATCTCTTCTGGTTCCAAATAAATTTTAGGATTGTTTTCTCTAATTCTGTGAGAAATGCTATTGGAATTCTGATTAGAATTGCATTAAATCTGTATAACAGTATTAGAATTATGGCCATTTTTAGTATATTTGTTCTTCCTAGCCACAAGCAAAGGATATCTTTCCATTTTCTGATATCCACTTCAATCTCTTTTTTTCAGAGTACTGTAGTTTTCAACATAGAGGTGTTTTACATTCTCTGTTAGATTGATTCCTAAGTATTTCAGTTTTTTGGATGCTATTGTGAAAGGTGTTGTTTGTCCAATTTTTCTTTCAGTGAGTTTGTTATTCATGTATAGGAAAACTACTGAGTTTTGAGTGTTGACTTTGTATTCAGCTATGCCACTGAATTTACTTATTAAATTTAGCAGTTTTTTAGTGGAATTTTTGGGGTTTTCTATGCAGAGTATCATGTCATCTGCAAGTAGTAATAATTTCACTTCTTCCTTTCCTATCCTTCTTCCTTTTATTTCTCTCTCTTGTCTAATTGCTCTGGCTAAAGTTTCCAGGACCATGTTGCATAAAAGTGGAGATAGTGGACATCCTTGTCTTGTTCCTGATTTTGGAGTGAAAGCTTTCAGTTTTTGTCCTTTTAGTATGATGCTGGCTCTTGATTTGTCGTAGATGGCTTTTATCAGATTGAGATAAAGACTATCTATTCCAATTTTCTTTAGGTTTTTTTTTTTATCATGGATGAGTGCTTGAATTAGTCAAAAGCTTTTTCTGCAGCTATAAGACATGACCATATGATTTTTGCCCTTGGATCTATTTATGTAGTGTATTACATTTATTGACTTACATATGTTGAACTGTCTCTGCATCCCTGGTATGAATCCCACTTGGTCATGGTATATAATCTTCTTGATGATTTGCTGCATTCTGTTTGCCAATATCTTATTGAGGATTTTTGCATCTATGTTCATTAGGGAGATTGGCCTGTAGTTCCCTTTCTTCCTCTCTTGGAGAAGTTGGGTCCTTCTGCAGTTTTGGTATGAAGGTAATGTTTGCTTCCAGGAATGAATTTGGGAGTATTGCTTCCCTTTCAATTTCATTGAAGAACTTGAGCAGTATTGGTGTTAAGTCTTCTCTAAATTTCTTGTAGAATTCAGCAGTGAATCTATCAGGGCCTAGGCTTTTCTTTGTTGGTAGGTTTTTAATTACATCTTTGATTATTGATTGATATTGTTTTATTTAGGGTTTTTGTATCTTCTTGATTTAACTTTGGTAATTTGTATGTATCTAGGAATATGTCCATTTATTCTGTTTTCCAACTTACGAGAATACAAGTTTTCAAAGTAGGTGTAGATGATCTGGATTTCTTCAGGGTTCACCGTGACTTCACACTTTTCATCCCTAATTGCACAGATTTGAGTCTCTTCTTTCCTTTTTTGATAAGATTGGTTAAGGGTTTATTGATTTTATTTAACCTTTCAAAGAACCAACTTTTGATTCACTGATTCTTTGTAGTTTTTTAGTCTCCTGTGCATTGATTTCTGCTCTGATCTTTATAATTTCTTCCCTTGTATGAGCTTTTGGCTTAGTCTGTTCTTTTTCTAGAAGCTTGAGGTTCAACATTAAGTTGTTTATTTGCACTTGCTCTCTTTTCCTGACATGGGTATTCACTGCTATAAATTTCCTTCTTATGACTGCTTTCATGTATCCCATAAGTTCTGATATGTTGTATTTTCACTGTCATTTAATTGTAGAAACTGTCTAATTTCTTCTTTAATCTCGTTTGTGACCCACTGGTTGTTCAGGAGGGTGCTATTTAATTTCCATGTGTTTATGAAGTTCTTGTGGTTAATTTTGCCATTGATTTCCAATTTCATTGCACTATGGTCTGATAATATGTATGGGATAATTTCAATTCCTTTGCACTTACTTAAGCATGTTCTATGGGTTAATATGTGGTCTATTTTGGAGAACATCCTGTGTGCAGCTAAGAAGAATGTGTATTCTGATGTTGTGGGGTGGAATACTCTGTAGACATCTACTAAGTGAATTTGTTCAAAAGTTTGGTTCAGTCCTATTTCATTGTTGATTTTTTGTCCAGCTGATCTGTGTTTTTTTGACAGTGGAGTATTGAAATCCCCCAATACAACTGTATTAGTGCTTATTTGATTCTTCATTCCTGTTAATATTTGGTTTATATACCTATGTGCACTGGTATTTGTTGCAGAAATATTTATAACTGTTATCTCTCCACCTCTTTGATTGTTCCCTTTACAAGGGTGTAGTGACCTTCTTTATTTCTCTTAATCAGTCTTGGCTTAAAATTCACTTTTTCTGCAAATAAAATAGCTACCCCTGCTTTTTTCTGAGTCCTTGTTGCATGGCGTATTGACTTTTACCTGTGAATTTCTTTTTGAATTAAATGTGTTTCTTGTATGAAACATATTGTTGGATCATGCTTATTGATCCATTCTGTCGGTCTATGTCTCTTGATTGATGAATTGACACCACTGACATTGATGGTTACAACTGATATATATTGACTTATCCTTGTCATGTTATTTTCCTGTTGTTGGCTCCCCCTCTTTTTTTTTCTCCCTCCCTCTGTTTACTTGTTTGCCCTGCCTAGTGAATTCCTTCTGTTGGGGTTTATAGGGTTGTAGTCCTTGTTTTCTCTTACTAGCATGTCCTTCAAAACATTTTGGAGTGCTGGTTTGGTTGTCATTAATTTCCTCAGCTGTTTTTTGTCCTGATAGTATCTTATTTCTCCATCAGTTTTGAAAGATAGTTTTGCAGCATACATCAATCCGGGTTGAATAGTTTTCCTTTAGAGTGTGAAATACTTCTCTAAGCTCTCCTTGACTTAAGGGTTTGTGCTGAGAAATCAGCTGTCATTCTGATGGGCTTTCCTTTATAGGTGATTTGTTTCTTTTCTCTAACAGCTTTTAAAATTCTATTCTTGTGTTGAACTTTTGGAATCTCAACTATGATATTTAGGCTGTAGTTTTTTTTCGTCATGACCCATTGGAGTTCTAGATGCCTTGCTTACTGTATGTGAAATTCATTTTCTCTACCAGGGAAGTTTTCTGTCATGACATCTGTGAAGAGTTTTTTAATATCATTTGTGCTATCTCTTGCTTTTTCATTGATTCCAATTATTCTTAAATTATTTGATATATTTGTATCATCTATCAGTTGCTGTGTTAATTTCTCATGATCTCTTGCTGTTTTAAAGAAATCTTTCTTTTCATGGTTGCTAGATGCAAGCCTGTCTTCTATATCAGAGAGTCTGTCCTCACATTAATTTAATCTGCTGCATACACTTTCAATAGAATTTTTATTCTCCTGGATATCTGCTTGAATCTTCCTTATGGATTTCACTTCTTTCCTATGCTGAGCATTCATGGTTTCTATAATTTTTTCCGCTCATCTATTTTCTTGTCTATATCTGCTCTAGAGTCACTAAGCATGGTTTTCACTGTGGACACCATCTCTGCAGTTATCGGAGAGATTATCTCTTATTTGATTTTTTTCTAGAGCCTCATTTGGTTGCTTTGTTGCTTTTCCTTCAGAGCAGCCAGGTGGGTGGTTTTCACACTGACCCACCTCATTGCGCCCTGGGTTTGCCTTTGGTGATGTTCGGGCTGCATCTTGTTTAAATGTCTCCTCATTTTCTTTTCTTTTTTTAACTTTAATTCCTGGGGTGATGTTTGCAATAGCTGTTTAGAACAATTATGTCACTTTTGGCTACAGGGGTACCAATAACAATAACATAATACACAGCCTAGAAAATGACAAACTAAAGTAACCATTAATTTGCCATCTTTAACCATATGAACTAGATTTGCGGTTATATAACAAAATCTAAAACAAACCAGAGAATTGTAGGCAGTATACAAGTCCTTAGTATGTCAATTTTGCTCTCAGGGGTTAAAATTTAAAATGGGTTAGGGAGAAAATAGAGAAGTGGAAGAGGAGGAAGAGATTAGAAGGCTGGAGGGCAAAAGGGGATCCTATTAACTTGGGGAAGCTGGTGCAGAAGATTAGGGTGAGAGGAGGAAGAGATGAAAAGAGGAACTGAACAGAATCACAACCTCAAAGAGGCTAGATATCATGTTTACCCTCATAAAAACACAAATTTGAACAATGAGGGAGAAAGAAAAGAAGGAAAAAGAAAAAAGAAAAAAAGAAAAACTACAATGGAGAGGAAAAATACACAAGAAGGAGAGAGAGGAAGACAAAAACAATCAAACAGACAAATAAACCAAGAAACAAACTATAACAGCAATGAAATGTCCACTTCCAGGTTTTCCTCTGCTGTACCTATGTAGGCCTATGTAGGCAGCTTCCTGTGTTGATTTATACCAAAAAGCCAGCAAACCTGCACCCTCTGGCGGCTTGCAGCTGTCAGTGCATGTTCCGCGGCCCTAGTCCAGTTTGTGGCTATCAGCTGCTCTGAGCTGTGAGTTCTATCAGTTCTTCCTCAAAATTGTTCCTAGCCAGTGGCCATCTCATGCGGGACGCTGAGCCCTCCTCACTCACCACAGCCTGTGCAGTCCTCCACTGCATCCAGTCCAGTATTTCATGTCCGCTGTTCCCCTCCACTGCTGCGTCTCTCCTTGGAGGTGCCTGTGGTCGCTAGCACTCACTGTGTGCAGGCAGATTTGGACTGTTCCTTCGCGCAGTGGGTCCCGTCTGGAGGAGAAGGCCCTGTTGGTTACCTCCTTTTTCTTCGTTGAAGTTTCTCTCTTCACTTCCTCTGTGGGCTTCAATTCATACCTCAGTTTCTTCCTGGGAGGAGGGGCTCGCCTCCCTCCTACTCAGCCTTCCCACCTTGTTATATTCCAGGGTTTGGATAGCAGCACTCGGAGAGGTTCTTTCTCTGTTGCTTAACACTCTGCCATCTTTCCGCTGACGCCCTTAAAAACTCTTTTGGGAAGGCAAATGCCGATAGATGTGGCAAACCTCATTATTATCTTGTTTTAGGGAATTTCCACAGTCCCCCTTGCCTGCAGCAGTTATTAAAATGAAAAGGTTTAAAACCCGAATAACTTGCTAAAAGTGAGCAAAAGGCCTTTTAAAGAAGAAATGTATATGATCAACAAATAGATGAACAGGTGATCAATATCATTAATCATTGGGGGAGTAAAAATGAAAACCCTAGCGAGATGCCACCTCACACCTGCAGGAATGGGTATTATCTAAAGCTCAAGAGAACGTGCGTTAGTAAGAGTATGGAGAAAAAAATGATATTTGGTGATGGAAAAATTAATCTGTAATTTTTGTGTGTTGTTGGGAAGATAGTGACTAGGATTATGGAAAATAGCAAAGAGATTTTTCAAAAAATTAAGCAGGCAGCCAAAGGAACCTTGAGCTTAGGAATATAGAGCAGGAAGCCTTATGCTACCTGAATTGAAAAAGTACTAGAAGACTATAGTCAAAACATCATGGTTTTGGCATAAAAACAGACATAGATGCTAGTGGATCAGAATAGAGATACTAGAAGTAAGCCCACACATCTCCAGTGAACAGTGTTTTCTTTTTAACAAAGTACAGAAATTAGAGAAAAGGCAGTAACGTTAATAATATATGGTGGGAAAATGGAATATCCATATGTAGATGAATGAAACTAGATTTTTAACTCCCACCATCTCAAAAACCAATAGAAAATGTATTAAAATCATAAATATTAGCACAGAAACCATGAAAATAGTAGAAGAAAACTTAAGTGAAAACTTTGAAAAATTCCACTGGATAAAGATTTTGAAGCAACTAAAGGACAGGAACTAAGGGAATTCTATTGAACCAAAAGACTTCTGCACAGCCACAGAAAAAGACCAATGAGTGAAGAGCAACTATGGGGTCTAACAAGGGGTAAATATCCAGAATATGTATAATGATGACAAATCTCAATAGCAAGGGTTATGTGGACAGCTCTCCAAGAGCACTTGTCAGCAGGCAAGGACCTGAGTATGACCCTCTGAAGGCCAAAAAGAAAAAAGCCCAAAACAAACAAATGAAAACAAAGAACTCCAAACAATAAACAAGATAAAACAAGTTTAAAATGGACAATAGTCCCACATAGTCATTTGTCTGGAGAAGGCACAGAAATGTTGAACCTCACTAAATCTCTAAAACATGAAAATAAAAACCATAATGAGATATCACCACAATCCACTTAGAATAGCTGCGATCAAGAAGACAGAAGATAACAATTACTCTTGAGGATTTTGTAAATTGGAAACCCTCAAGAAGTATGGGTAAGAATGAAAATAAGTATAGCCATTATGAACAACAACATGGAGAATCTTCAAACAGTAGTGACTGAGCTACCCTAAGACCCATCAGTCCGGGGTACATATGCAAATGCAAATGACTTGTTAAGTCAAGGAGACACGCTCAATGTTCACTGCAGCTGTACCACAACGGCCAAGAAATGGAAAGTGTCCATGGGCTGATGCAAGAATACAAAGCATGTGGTAATACTGCAGAAATGGGGAAGATATACAATTATGGTAAGTCATGTTGAATTTTCACTCCATAGAGACTAGCATTCAAATGTTAGTGGGGGGGGCAATATTTATACAAAATGTGGTTAATTCTGTGGTAACATTTACAATCTTGCTGGGTGTGATGGTGCACGCCTGCAATCCCAGCACTCAGGAGACTAAAGCAAGAGGATCACTGTGAGTTTGAGGCCAGCCTGGGATGCAAAGTGAGTTCAAGGACAGCCCAAACTGCATACCAAAACCCTGTCTCAAAAAGAGAAAAAAATTTACAACCCTAAACACCTACAGTGTGTGCCTACAGTAAGTTACTTATCAAATCAACAAAGCCAAATCAAATACAAAGTTAAGATACTACCAAATAATGCCCAGTTTTTAAGTTTATTAAATGCATGAGAGAAGAGACTCTGATTATAATATTCTATCAATTGACATGTGGCTTCAGGCCAAGTACATTACAGCTCGCACCTTTGGTTTCATGCTGTGTCAAAAGAGCACCATAACAGTTCATACTTTCACTGGATGTTGGAAAGATCAGTAATTAACATTCGTGGTTTCTTCTTTACATGCCAGAAACCACCTGAGGAAAACACAGTAAAGGTGGAGTGAGAACAGAGCATGGCATTGGTAGGTGCACATTCTCTACCCCAGAGATCCCCCTCCAGAGCACTCTGAAGATGACAATAACCAGTCCACTCGTAGAGAGGTGGGGTTTGGAAAGATATGCCATGCTTCTTCCTTACACTCCACTTCTCTTTTCTGTGAGAGCTGTGAGCCGTACAGGGACTGGGAAGCCCACCTTTCCAAGACAGATGGGAAGACAGACAGGCCCAGTGGGATGCCAAGGTATCAGCAATAGAGGCTATAACAGGTGGTGAGGGGGATTCAGTTCTTCGGTCAGATTCTCTGAGTTCAAATCCGAATCTTGCTATTTACTATCTGTATATTGAGGAAAGATACTTAAAATTTCCTGCTGACTGAAAATCTTCATTAAAAGAGGATGACATTTACTACTATTGATAAAGTATTCGGCAGAAAGGGATACATGTTGCACAAGATCACTAAAGAGACTGTAAATATAGAGGGGGGAATGCATCTTTATAGCCAGTCACTTGGGACCCATTAAATAAACTTTGTCCAGAAAAATGACAACTCATCCTCAAGGAAGAGGATTTGACAATTACTTTTATACACAGAGTTTATGCTGAATTGCCTGGTATTTTGGTGACTATTGGTGTGAGTTAATTTTCTTTAATAAAAGGAATGATGATGTTCTGATCTTGTTTTAGAGGGCATGCCTGTGCCACATGGAGCAGACCCCTGGAGAAGTTGGACTCCAACTCTGAGGTCAGGCACAGGGCACCGTCTTCCTTCACGACCACACATTTAGAGTGGGATCCATGGCTCTGGCAAAACATTTCCGGTTGTGAGCTAGCAAGAGTATTATGCAGCTGTTAGAAAGGCAGAGTGGCAGAACAAGAAATTTAAGTCTTCTAAATAACATACTCTAAAAAAAGTGACAGAGAACAGCGCTCCTTATTGCACCAGGAGAATTAATTATTTCTTTTTTTCCATTTGTATTTACCCTAACATATACCATGTGCAAGTTTCTCAAACCCTCTGTGCCTGGATTTTTATGTTCAAACTCAGGGAGTAGAAATTACACTCATATCAAAGACTATGCTTGTATTTATGGTACAGAAATTTAGCTTCTATTTTGTGGTGGTTGCACCGCTAGATAATGACACCATCACACCCCAAATGAAGGGGAGACCAGTGACCAAGGGCCTGGCTTCCAGTCCTGTGCTGCTCCCGCTTCTGGACAAAAGATGTTATTTTTATTTCTGATCAATGTGTTTACATTCCTTTTCATCAGTGACTAGAAATATCTTCCGGGCAGTGGAATGATGAATGGAAGAAAAATCATTCTGGGTATGCTTGAAATATGCAAGTCTCCTTAAACATAATGCCAAGATTAGTTTTTGAAAAGAGTGTTTGCCTAACTAGATTTTGATCCCATTTCTTGTTCAACAACAAGGAAAAAAGAAAATTGGTGACACTGTCCCAGAACTGCCGCTGTGAGCAGGTAGAACAAGGTGACTGCTGTCCTGTGCTGGTCCACAGCTGCAGCTTATCCAGGAAACAGTCCCAGAGCTGTGGTGTGCTGTGTTTGAAGATCTTGGGAAGAAAGTGCAGGGGTTTATTCTGTCTCAAGAGTTGGTCCCTGTTCTGAGTGACAGCTTGGAACTCTGAAGAGAGCTCTACAGAAGTGGCAAACTCTAGCCAGGAACACTTTGCTGGTTGTTCATTTTTACTTTCTTCTATTAAAACAATTAAACCCTAATTAAACCTGAAATAACTTCTGAGCCAAACACAGTAATTGTGGCGAGAGAGGGAAAGTTGTACATCAGGGAAATGAGGTTCAGCAGAGGGTTTCCTTCTCCCTGACAGGGTGACAACTCTGACACTTGTCCATTCCTGGCATCCCAGAGCTCTGCAATCACGAAGGTACAAGTATAGGACTTGGGGAGCCTCACCTTGCCGGGTGGACCAACTCAGAGCTCATGTGCACCACAGCTGCCAGGAGAGAACACCTGACCAGTCTTTCACTTGCTCACCTGTGCCAGGTACATTTCCCTCAGGAGATTAAAGGTTAATCTAGTTTTGACTAAGCAAGAGAGTTGGTGAAAGGGTCTGAGAGCCTTAGGACATTCACTCTTCTTTTGATTTTTAACAGGACAACAAATTTAAGGAGATGGGTTCCGGGGGGATCTGTGACTCCAGAAATGCTGGCACAGCGTGGGGTTACCAGAGAGCCCCTGGGTGGCCTTAACATGGCTTTCAGCTTGCATTCTTCCAGAAATTAGGAGGAATGAGGGGCTTTTCAGATTACTAGGCAAATCTGTTTTCTTCAATTTTAACAGTATTCTATCTCTGTCAGCATCCTTAGGTTTCATAAAGTTTGTTTACATCATTTTAGATGCATTCGTATATTCCTAAGGTGGACTAGCTTTGTCTTTTCTATTACATTGCTAACTCTTTACAAACATTTGTGTTTATTATGAAGATATTTTTGTGTATATTTTCTTAAAATTTCCCTATACCAATACATATATTATATGGCAGTTTGATGGGAGTCTTATGAACAGTCTTGATAAAAAATTGTAGTTGTTCTTTGTGAATTCCTAGTACAAATTTGGCAGGATATGACTTAGTACAAATTAAGGTAACTCACTTTAATTTTCTGCTTATATTTTGCAACCATAAGCACTAGTCCCATTATTTGAGTTGAGAAAGTTGAGTTCAGAATGGATGGCCTTCCTGGCCTAGCCTTGGGTGTTAGATCCAGACAGGGCACTGTGCATCAACCTGAATGGGAAATATGTTTATTATAATACTTTGTGGTACTTGTTCCCAAGACAAGCTGAGAAAACCTCCTCTGACATTTTTTCATTCCATTTTCTCAGAAACAAAATAAGTGACTACTTAGGTGTCTCCAGGATAGATTCCAAGTCTGATTCAGAGTTTTGTAATTTTGGAAAGGTAAAGAGAGGACTGGAAGTAAATGTGAACCCCTTGGAAGTTATAAGAAAAAAAAAACATCAGGAAACCATTTTTTGAGTCCATGAAAAGACCTGGGGAGTTCATAATGGCTTTGCAGTATTTTGGGTGCAATCATTTTTAACAGATTCAAGTCTCTGAATAAATATTCAACCAGTTTGTATTTGAGACTTATTAGATAATACTTTTCTGCTTGTTAAGAAAACTTTTGTTTTGGGAACTGGAAGTTGAAATCAGGACCTTGCGCTTGCCAGGCAGGCGCTGTGCTATTGAGCTATATCGCCAGCCCTTGTTATGAAAACTTGTAGCATAGTTCATTCTGCTAGATATTCATGATTGTGTATCTTTCCTTAATACAGTGATGCAGACATTTGTCTATTAGGGAGAAGAATGCTTAAAGGCAATCACCAATATCCACGGAGTCATGATACTATCTGGTGTCAAACCTTAGTATAAACTATGTTTACATAATTCATGCTGACGTGGACCTTCAGGACAGTCAAATAAAAGGGAATTCCTTAATACTTAGTAGAAAACCAGAGGGGAGGAGTGCTTACTGAGATGTATTCCAAGTACAGAAAGTGAAGCCTATAAGCAAATCCAGGAATTAGATTAGAGATTCTGGGTTCTTTCATTTTAGAGAAACTTGCCATAGCTTGACATAAACTGCTTTTGTGGGAAATGAGATTGGAACATTTAGATGTAAAAGAGTCAAATGCTATTCAAACCTGAGGCATGAAAATCATGTTGGATGACAAAGACTAATGCAGCACTATTGTTGTCCAGTGGGGGAAAAATCACCTGGTTTTTGCAGGCTGCAAATTATTGTTTCTCCCAGGGTCTTGCAATAGCTGGAAAATTCTACTGTGATCCTCTATTTAAGTGTTCTTTTACCATACCTATGGTTCTCCAACCTGTTTTGCTACATGCAGCCATTAATGGGGAGCCTAATTTATAAGCTGCCCTCATATCATGGCACACATGACACCCAATTATTCCCCAGTTTCTAATCCACCTTAATAAACATCAACACATCCAGAATGAATCCTGGCTTCATACATAGGTCCCTGAGGTCACTCATAGGGAACTCAGACGCCCCCTCTTTTGTAGATCATAGTAAATGGCTCTTGTATGGCATCCCCCACTCACTACAGAAATTTGGGGTTCAATTCATCCCTGCTGATACTTAATGTTGATGACATATATAGTGATTTTAACAAGTAGATTGGTTTTGCTGGTAGTTAAAAATAATATCTGGGTTGAAATTTAGATGTTTGAATAATGGTTGTCAAGATGACATTTGAGAATACACAGAATCAACCACAAAGGATGACGTAAAAAAGGGAATCATCTGTATCATTACATACGTTGTGACTGTCCTTTATACTTCAGAAAAACACTAGGAGGTGAACTATTTTTGCAGATGCAGATAAGCATTACTGACATTTTATTGGCCCCACTCTATCCTGTGTATGAGTAAGAAATGATTTGGAACCTTGTCAAGGGAATTATCTTCTTTTTTCCAACTGTACTTGGCATTCTGGGGAACGTCTTTGTGTTTGTGAATTACATTCTCTTCCTTGGAGGAACCGAGATGAAATCTATACACTTTATTCTCATCCACTTGGCTTTTGCAAATAGCATCATGCTTTTTGCAGAATGGGTTCCTAAGACAATAGCAGCTCTTGGGCAGCAAAACTTCCTTCATGACACAGGCTGTAAGATTGTTATTTACATGGTGAGGGTGGCCCGCGGTCTGTCCATCTGCACTAGCGGTCTCCTCACGGTGGTCCAGGCTGTTACCATCAGTCCCACAGACTCAATGTGGAGGAGGCTCAAGCTAAAGTCACCATGGCATATCCTTCCCATATTTGTCTTCTTTTGGATTCTCAATTCCTTAATAAGCATGAACTTACCATTTTCTGTCATAAGCATCAACAGTGTGAACATATCACAAATTAGTAAAGGTGACAAGTATTGCTATTTTCTACCTGAAGGCTGGATAATCAGATGGACATTTCTCACTCTGATGGTCCTACGTGATGCTGTGTTTCAGGCCATCATGAGTGGGGCCAGTGGATACCTGATATTTGCTCTCCACAAGCACCACCAACATGTTCTCTACCTGCAGAGCTCCAACGTCCTCTACAGAGCTCCCCCTGAGATCAAAGCTGCTCAAAGTGTGCTCCTTCTGATGCTTTGTTTTCTTGTCTTTTATTGGTCAGATTGTGCTTTTTCCATGTGTTTTAGTTATTCTCTCAATATTGATTCTGTGATATTAAATATTCACAAATATTTGACACTTGGTTATGCAATTCTGAGCCCATTTGTGCTGATTCACAGAGATGGACGCCTGGGTGCATGTTTTCACAGTCAAGAGGACAGAAAAGCACACAGAAATTGTCGGTCTTATTGATCTTTTCTGTAAATAAATTTGAAAGGAATTTTAGTTCTGCTATCTTGTGTGCGAAGTAAAATAGTCAAAGTACCTGAAATACATAGGGATTCATGGTCAGACTACAGTCCTCATTACCTGCAGCCATCAGCTGACACAGAACTCATGGAAAGCTTAGATGACTGAATTCTTACCTTCTTCTTCGCCACCCTCCAAATGGCATCAAATCTATTCTTATGAGCCTGGTGTTTCACTGCCAGTGTTCTTCTTGTGGGGATCAGGACCACAATTTGGTAAATTTTTTGCAAATAATTAGTGCATCCACAATTTTGCCCAGGATTTCCATTTGTAGTTTAGTTTTACAGATACACTTGCTCTTTATATTAGGAAAAACATTTTTTTTTTATTATTCATTAGTTAATAAGTTCTATTTGAATAGCAGCAAAAGAGCTTTTTGTGGCTACTCAAAAATCCCCGAAAGTCCATCCACAGAAAGGAGTTTTATGGAATTGATGAACTATGATGAGTTCATAATCAAAGTATAAATTTAGACCAAATGGTTGCATTATACATTAAATACCATTTTGTAACTCTCCATATTTTCTGAGCTTTAAAAATGGAATTTCATCCCCTTGAAGATGAATAAATTATATCTGAAAACTTTTTGGCCTGCTTGTATACATCATTTGTTTAGAGCGCTGGCACTCCCCACAATGCTATATTTTCTTTATCATCAAAGAAATACAAAATGATCGAATCTATGTTGATTTTAATGAAGAATTTAGCTCTTAGTTTCTTAAAATGGAGCCATTCAATACAGGTCATTGGCTAGAATGCTTGTTTCAAGCAGGGTGATATCTGATGAAGTCATTTTGATAATTGATAATGATATTTTACAGGCTCAAAGCACAAGATCTTAGAAGGGACAGAAAGAAGTGAATGCTCCCTTTTTAAAGAGTGCTTCTACCATATTGTGTTTTTGCTCCTGTACACAGTGGGGCTTGTGACTGTGCTAGTTAACCATGGCAAACTGTTCTCTTTTTTTTGTTGAACTATGTCCATACCATTTTAAAGATGAAATTAATAATGTAGTATTTCACTATAGTTTGTGAAAGTGCTAGTCTTCTTAACATACCCATGTCTTGCTTGAATACAAGGGAAATACAGTTTATGTTTCATAGCTTATGTGAAAACAATTTTCTATTACCTAACATAAAGCACAATAAAGGAAACACTTTCTAAATTATTCATTGCTATTTGATTCAAAGAAGGACACGTAAGCACCTGGAAATGGAATTAAGGATGGTGTGTTAAATGTAATCACAAGGCAAATGTTGGGTGCTTGCTCTATTCCCAGCATCCATGGGAGGTTGAGATAGGATAGCAAGTTTGAGGACAATTAGGTGACTAAGTGAGACACTTTCAGTTTTAAAAAACAGCTGGAATGCAACTCAGCCCAAAAGCACTGGGTTCAGTCCCAGTACTGACAACAAAAATCATGAAAATGTGATTCTTGTTGAGCCTTAGGAAGAGACAGAAAATTTATGGTTGTTGGCAAAGAGCAACTAAGGCTATTTTGAAATGTGCAAGTTATCTAAAGTGCAATTCTGACCTTCTTAAAAAGCAAACAATTGAGTTGAAAAAATTTAAAATGAAGCTAAACACATCATCAGAAAATAACTCACAATAAAGGAATCTGTAATTATAGTGCGTATAAACCACACATGTGGGAGAGAGGTACACCAACTGGAGACATGGAATTTTAGTCCACAGGATGTGGCTGAGACTGACATCACCTGTCTTCATCTCTCATTTGCCCTTCCCTTCTGATTTTCTTAAATCAGTAAAACAGAAGTAATAACATACACTCTACCACCCTGTGAAACCTTACATGAGATTTGAAGGAAATTTGGCTGATTTCAAATTTTGTGAAGGGAGCCTTCAGCAAAAGAGGTTCACATAACCCTAAGCAGCAAAAACAAACAAACAAACAAGCATCCTCAAAATGTCCACAGCCAGACATATCACAAAGATGTGAAAATTAAAAGGAAGAAAAACATCTCGAAAGTATCCCACAAGTCACAACTGGTTAACTAAAAGGAACAAAAGTTCCAAATAACGTTGAATTTCTCATGAAAAGCCATAAGCCCCAGACAAAACTCCCCGGACCACTTTTCCACACTAATCCGTTCTGAGAGTTGGCGCAGGAACACTGCCGCTCCGGAAGTGAGAGCCCCCCGGAAGTGAGAGCCCCCCGGAAGTGAGAGCCCCCGGGAAGTGAGAGCCCTCCGCAGCCCGGGTGCCTTCACTTCCAGAAGCAGCAGTGCGTTTTCCTTCCCACTGCAGGGGGAGCTAGTGCGCCGCTGCGGGTCTCACGGGACCTGTGTGCTTTGGTAGCTGAGCCGGAGGGGATCTGCGCTCCCTTCCTGACCAGTTAGGAGACTGAGCCCTAACTCGGATCTGGGCTGTGAGGGAGGATCAGTTCTGGCAATTCATTCAGACTTCCGTTCGCTAGCTCTATATACTTTCTCCTTACGCAGGCAAAGGAAGGTGTTGTCAGAGCTCTCATCTATTTCAGTTCCACAGATGCCAGTCTCCGTGGTCGAGAGGTGAAGGCAGAAGAGCTCTGTGAATCGGGCCTTGCTCCTGACAGACCATGACCTCATCCACAGTCACCTACCCATGGTGATTGAATCCTGTCACTTGTTCCCACTTACCTTCAGTCAAGTCCTAGCATGCATTTAAGAATCCAATTGCAGACCGGGTGTGGTGGCACACACCTGTAATCCCCGCACTTGGGAGGCTGAGGCAGGAGAATCATCGGGAGTTCGAGACCAGCCTGGGCTACAAAGTGAGCTCAAGGCCAGCCTCAAATGTGTAGCTAGACCCTATCTCAAAAAGACCAAAGGGGAAAAAAAAAAAAAAAAAAAGAATCCAATTGCAGTAGGGAAGATCGGAATGACAGCCCTTCCAGGGTGCAGAGCCTATCCTCCTGAAGTTTCCACAACCAAGGTGAAAGGCATGCTCTCTCCTCCTCCTGATAAGGAGGACCAGGTTTTACATGGGAAATCACTTGTAGCTTTCTACTATCCTCCAGGGTTTAGATAATTTCCTGTAGTCCTATTGTGGAGGGCCTGACATTTCAGTTTCATTAAATACAGGGCAATTTGTTTGGACCAGCTAGCAGAACTTGGAGCTATTCCTATCCCTTCAGCTGAAATTTGGAAATCGTAATCTCTGGTTAAAGTTCCCATGTTAACCAGTTTGGTCTGATCCAGTGTTATATCCCTTTCATTTTGCATCCTAAGCCATTACATCATATATTTATTTAGAATTACAAGCAATCTAGGAACTTCCTCTGAATTATTTCCACAGTGCTCATGACTTAAAGTAAATCTTACCTTTCTCTAAAATCGATTCCAGGGTATTTTTGTGTCCACTGAATATACTAAACTACCATAGTTCTGATCCTCACAACTGGATTACCTACTTCACAAGACACTAGTGGAAACTTTGTCTCTTTCAAGTGTTACCCCTGAATACAAGGCAAGTTATTCCTTGTTTCCTCCTGTTTGGGATCTTCAAACCTTCTGATAAGCTCCAACTTACTCCACTGTACCTCAGCAGTCAGTGGCTTGAACAGATCTGAAATTGGAATGTACACTGGGCATTGTTGTTTACTATCATCCAGAGAAACAGTCCCGTGGCTTTTCCTCTCTCTCATGGCTGTTTGGGACGTCCTTGTCTTGGTTACTTTTCTCTCATTGCTGAGACCAAATACCCAATGCCCCAAATTAAGGAAGGATAGGTTTATTTAGCTCACAGTTTGTGGAGGTTTTAGTCCATACTGGGCTGGCTCCAACGCAGAGTGGCACATGGTAGAGGGCTACAGTTCATGGCGGCAGAGGACAGCCAAAGCAACAACAGCAAAAGGGAGGAGTGGCAGCAAGCAGCCTCTTTCTCTCCCTTACGTATGCAAACTATCCGCCAGGGCAGGTGTAGCTCTCACACTCTTGACTGCAGGAGGCTTTGGGAGGACATCCAGGACCAAACCGAAACAGTGCTCTTCCAGAGTCTCTTGGACTGGAGCAGCAGGCACATCGTTTTCCACCTGTATGAACATCACAAGCCTGTGCTCTACCTGCACAACTCCCGGTTGGCAAAATATTCAGAGCTATGCTAAGTTCTTAGGAATCAGAGCTATGCTGTTTTCTCATTCTAATGAGCTCTTTCCTTTTGTTTTATTGAACAGATTTCATTTTCTCCTTCTACAGAAGGTCCATTGTAACACATGAATCAATAATACTAAATATTATAATGTTCTAGTGCTTGATTATGTGCTTTTCAGCCCCTTTGTCCTGAAGAGCAGAGCTGTGTGTGTTGCTAAGCACCATAATGCTCACTGAGACCCGTGGGAAGCGACCTCCTAATCCATTCCTCTTGGAACTACAGGTATACACGGTAAGAACTGCTTTGCCCTAATGTGTCAGAACACTGCATTAACCAAATCTCATTTAAGTATATGTCATTGTTTTAAAGCTTAGTACTTTGCAATCTGAGGGTAGTCCAGATGTCCCAGGAAGGTGGAAGGGCAGGTTCTGAGGAGCCTCCCCCTTGACCATCCCTGTCTTCTTGCTTGTAGGGGGAAAGCAAGGGGGTCAGTGCTGTTGTCTCAGGTCTGCTTTTACTTTTCCCCCAAGCCACAAGTTTAATCCAGAGGCAGCTCGGGACAATTTCTGACTTTAGTGTTGCCTCCCATGGGGCTCTGTGCTCACCATGCCAGGGAAGGCAGTGGGCAGGTATTCAGTATACGCCAGGTGCTTCCGCGGCAAAGTGCTGGTAAAAGCAACGTGAGAAAGAGCGTGTCAGGGCTCGCAGGACGGAGTGGAAAGACCAGGGAGAAGCACCTCCTTCACCACCAGCTCAACTGTGTTTCTGTGATCCAAAATCCTAGACAACTCCCATGAAGGAGGGTCAGGAAACACACAAGGAAACCCAGGGCAGAGGGTGCGCTGTAGAGAACAGTATCTAGGTTGGCTGTGCCAAGGATGCTCCAGACCGGCTGCCCTGGCACGCACACTACCTTGTACCTACCAGGCACTCGCCCATTGCTGCGCTGCGGGGGGCACTCATCACACGGACCACTCCACCCCCCATCAATTACTTTGCTCAGGTGCCAATGGCCCAGGGGTCCTGGCGCCCCGGAACCCAAGGCTGCATCCTCAGGGCTCCGGACGAGGGCGGCCTGGACCCACTGCGGACCCAAGGGGACCCCATCTGAAGGCGCGCGGCGCCTGCTCTCTGGAACACGGGTGGACGCCTCCTGCGCAGGGACAGCGACACACCT
>NW_004955465.1:13038441-13050400 GCF_000276665.1 Chinchilla lanigera | reverse complement strand
GGAGGGCGGGCCGGGCGGCGCGGGAGGGAGGGAGCCCGGGGTCGGCTGCAGCGCCCGAGCGCTTTCGTGCGCTCTCGCTGGCGGGCTCATTGCATTTTTAAAAATAAAAATGGTGTGCACTTAAGCCTTTCTGCGTGTGGGTTTGTTACACGCGTGCGCGTGACGGGGCTGTGACCCCCGCGGGCCCGTGCGTGAGCCCCTGTCACGCCGCCGGCTGACACGGTCTGCGCACAGCGTCACGGGGAGCGCGTGGCGAGGCTCCGCACTCCCTCCCGAGGCCCCAGCTCCCGGTGCAGTGTGGACGCGGTCACCGTGCGCCCCCGCCCCGGTCGCTCAGCCTGCACTGCGGGCCGCGCCCTCCGAGCAGCTCCTCCGCGCCTCCCAGCCCTCCTGCAGCCCGGGCGCGTCCCTTCTGCGCGGGCAGCTGCTCCCGCATCCGCACCTGTGAGGCCGGGCAGGGTTTTCTCGCGTCTTGCTGTGTGCGCGCCACCCCGCTTCGTCCTCTTGTGAGCGGCAGGGTCCCTCTCCCAGGACAGACCGCACTCACAGAGCGAGGCTCGGTGTAGTCCCCAGCCGGCCCTCGGGCTGCGCCCACCCTTGGCTGCTGTGTCAGTGACCGCGGAGGGCAGATATCCCGCAGGACCCCGACTCGCTTTCCTTGGTCTACACCCGGAAGAGGCTGTGCGGGCTCGTGTGGCCTCTCTGTGTTTGTCTTCCCGCTCCCGCTTGCTGTTCCCCACGCGGGCTGCATTAACTTGCACTTCTCCACCAGGTACAGGGTCTTTCCCGCTCTCGCCCTCGCACCCTGCGTCTTTTCATAGCAGCCCTCAGGGGCGAAGTGCTGTCTCGGGGTGCGCCGTTCGCTTGTGGTGCTGGGAATGGAACTCAGGGCTGGGCGTGCTGGAGGAGCCCTCTGCCACCGGGCTGCGCCAGCCCCGCTGCGACCTCAGGGCTGGTGCGCGTTAGTAGTGCAGACCAGGGGACGCATGTGGTGCGCGGCACAGCCCGCACGGTGTTTGGATTATTTTATCCCGGTTACGCCGCCTCCCATCCCTCCACTCTCCTCCTGATGTAACGCGCCAGGAACGGAAGCCTGCCTCCCACCTTCCTGTCCTCTCTTCTTTGTTATTGTCATTTCTTATTTTTAAAAAATATTTTTGTAGTACTTGTTTGCAATATGTAATGATGACGTATGTTCATCACGGGGAGTGGGATTTTTGTATCAAACCATCTTACTTCTTATGTCCTCTTCCCCGCACACGGCCCCCTCCACGTCTTAGTTGCCTTTCCATTTGCAAAAGTTTGATCTCCTTTTTTCCTATTATCTTTTATTCACTCCTGAATTTATTTATATTTTGGGAAGAGAAATTACATCGTATATGGACTTGTGTGTCAGGTTTAATACACCTAATATTAAAGTCTCAAGGCGTATCCATTTCCTTATGAATGACTCAAAAGAGACTATTATAAAATTATCCAAAATTCACTGGAGAATGTTAACAGTCCCACCCATTGTCTGAGTTCCCATGGGCCTCCACACTACCCACTTTTTCCAAGTTGCCTATTTGGGAATCTATTTTATCATTGGGAAACTGAAATGGATCACTACTTCCTGCATTCCCCTAGAGTACCTGCCACCTGCAAACCTCATGAGCGCAGAATACATATATGTATTTCACCTATTTATCATGAAGAGATAATTGCATGAGAGTGAAAGGAAATCCGTATGGAACACTTTGTGAGGTTTTCTGAAGCACAAATACATTTGTGCTTCAGAAAAACAAAAAATATTCATGGGAAAGCCATGTTTTCCTATGGGAAAGTCATGTTTTCCTGTGGGACAGTGGCTCCCCCTGTTATGGTATCAGTTTTTGTGACAATGACACATGTGCTGCGTTTTCCTGTGGTGCTGTGAGTGTGCTTTGGGCCCAGAGACACCAGTTCCAAGGTCATGGTGTCCTTCCCAAATTCCCCTCACTTTCTGTTTCTCCAGCATCATTTTCCACAAATGACCCTTGTCCTTCGCATTTCTCTGCACATTTTTTTTTTTTTTTTTTTTGTCAGAAAGCAAGACAGAGAGCTCTCTTGTTGTGGGAAAAATTGAGTCAAAAGTAATCAGGAGTTCAGGAAAGGAAAGGAAATTTTATTGATGCTAGTGGACCCCAGAAGAGTAATCTATAAAACCTGAGGTAAGGTTTACAGAGACTTTGTCTTTTTATAGGTTGGTGAACAGAAGTTACGAGAAGGAGATAAGCTTCTAGCTGAAGGCCGCGGTACAATGGGTATTTGTGGTGAGCACAGCTGTGTGTAGTAAAATTAGACATTCACAGAAGTTTGAGTTTGATGGCAAATCGTATGATGTAGCTGAGTTCAGTGGCTGAGAACGGAATGCCTACAGCTTTATTGAACCTAGTGGCTGTAGTTAGGTCAGGATTTCTGCTTCACTATCATATATTACTTACTCATCCTATATGATGTATCTTCACTTTTCCATTGATTCTCAATCAATTCCATGGCTACTTCTTGCAGGTAGAGGATTGGGCCCTGGGGAGCTGTAGAACCTGTTTCAGCCTCAGGTTCCAGAACATGGCTCTTGAGCCTTCTATGTTCATTATGGAACATGTGACATAAACGAAGAGCTCATGATCAAGAGGATGAGCGATCCATAGTCGGCCTCCAAGTTGACCTGATGAAAGACCCTCAGGAATGCCAGAATATTTGAAAGAAAATTTAGCATATCAGTTAATTCCTTTATTAAATACTATGGTATATATGAATAACAGAAAATTAAAATATAACAACTGTGCAAACTCTACAACCTATGGTGAGAACAATTCTTAAATAATATCTAATTCCCAGCAATTTTTCAGTAGTATATGTTGAAGTTTCTGTGATTATGTAATGAATTGACTATAATTTACTAACAACAAGACTCCAATAAACCCCACCCTGTAGTCTTTGCTAATGTATCTTAGTTTCCTGATATCTATAAAATTCTCAGTCACTTTTAAAAATCATATTCCATTTATTTCCTGAAAAATGACTACATTTGTGCTATTAAATTTTTACATCTAAATTTTATCTATTGCTATATGATCACTAAACCTGTTGTTTTCCTTCATATTTCCCACAAATCCTTAGTTTTATAGGATTGGTAAGATTAACTAGGATGGCTTGATTGTTACCATGTCTAAATTTTCTAACTAAGAACTATGAACAGGTCACCCAATAATGACCAGAAAGACTGTGACATTTTATGAGTTTCTGTGCACACATGAAAATCCTAGAATAGGCTTCTGAGCAAGAGAAACTCTAGAAATAAATCACATCCACTGCAGAAAATGATTCAGAAAAAGTGCCTAGACTTGTGTTTCCAGCTAGAGACGTGTGTGCGGGAATGTATCAGACATGTGTGAAAGGAACACGAAGTTCATTCAGGCCACAGTGACTGATCTGGGAACACTGAACAGAGATGGGTTCAAAACTGTAGCTCTGTCGTGCAGAAATAACTCCATGTTTGTTGAGTACTTTGTTCAGTAGCCTGCACTGAATACAGTTGTGTACCCTGGAGTAAATCATCCAAAGTTATAGAAAATGGAATACTACAGTTGATCACTCAAGTAAAATCTGCTCATCCAAATCTGAAGGGTGTGGAGGACGTGGCTTGCACCTTGAAGGTGACAGATATCCTCATGAGGATAGTCTCACAATCCCAGAAAGGCTCTTCACTTCAGAATGTAATCTTTAAACATGTGAGATTATTGGATTCCAAAATGACATGGAAAAGTATTAAAATTTTGTCTCCATAAACAAGATGAGTGTGTTTTCATAATTGGCAGTAATCAGCATGGACTGAATCACAGAGATTTTGGCACTGATTTTTTTTTTTTTATCACACTGTTTGGCATCTGTAGAACTGATAGTTGAGCAGCATCTTCTTTGATTCTATACAGAGAAAATCCCCCAGATCTGGTGAATAGAAATCTGACTGAATCTCTAGACTCTCAGGAACAGTGAAGCCAGATCCCCTTCCAGCTTAGTGTCTAAAAGCCTACACAGCCAGCATCACTGCCAGACTTGCACAAAAGCCCTGCAGTCGTTCACAAGGGTAGATGCAGTGAGAAAAGAAATCCATTCACACTTTTCAGAGATAAGTCAGCAAGAAGGCGAGGGGATCCGAATGTATCCTTACAATTCTTTTTCTTTTTTAGTTTCTGAGGGATGCTACATGCCAAATGGTGTTGAAAAATATCACATCTCTTTGTCAATAAAAGTATTCTTATTGTTTAGTTGAAATTTATAGTGGAATTTTGCTTTTGTAATAAATATGCTTCTCTGTTTGCTGGTTGCTCTTGCCTTTTCCTCTTGGTCGGAAGCAACAAGGACCAATCATTGCACAACCCTGAGGACAAGCTGCACAGAGCATGCAGGCCCCTCAGAGTCTCAATACAGAGCAACACTGAAAAAAACTAGAGGAATATTATGTCTGTGGAGAAGGACATTCTTTGATTAGAAAGCACTGAGGACATACAATGATTTGTTTATTGTTGCAAAAATGAACTGAAACCTTTCACCTGAAGATAAGAGTGTATTTGAATTGCAGGAGATCCCTATCTTTTAGTCTTGCCATGCATTGTAAAAATTAATGGGAAGTAAGGACTGTGATTGTAGTGGATTGATAACTGGTGGTCAACTTATAACCCCCAGCTGAAGTGAATAAGCGTGGTTCTGGGTGTGTTAGGCCCACCAGGGAATTGTTGCCAGCAGCATAAAAGGTAGAACTGGAGAGGGATAATTCTTTAATTACTTAAATGTTTGGTATCTGCCCATTTGTACTAGCTACACCTTTCATTCTTGCTCAGTAAAAGGTGACTGAGGTTGGTAATCAGGACTGCAGTCCAAGAGTCTGTAAGCCCCCTGATCCCAGACTTTTGCCTCTCTTTCTTTTCTTGTCTCTCTTACTTTTTCTATTCATCCACGGGCACCTCATTCTCGGGACCTGTCACTCTGGATAGAACAACAATCTCTCAAGCATCTTTGAAGCTCATGAAGCAGATTGTAATTGCCTAGGTATATAAAAAGTAAATATCATAAAAGTTACCCTACCAATGTGAGATATGAGATACACATTTTACATGATAAATCCCACACCAGCACTTGTCCAGATCCCTGTAGCTGAATCTGAAATCCTCTGTTGTGTCCATGCTGAGGTCCAGCTCCCAGAAAATGGATTCTGGCCTATTAATAAGAGCACTGGAGATGTGAAGATAAGGAAGCTCCCGGGAAACCCAAGCCTCCTCTTCTGGCTGCACTGAGCCCTGAGACCCCATGTTTAACTTGGCCCACACTGCGCTGTGGCCCATATACACCCACTGCCCTCTCTGTCCCTCACTTGGGGTCACTGAGTGGGGCTGCCATGCTCTCTCAGGCTTCTTTGCTCTTGCAGGTGCTCCCCCTAATATCATTGCATGAGGTCTTGGTTTTTTTTCTCAAGGACTCTTACCTGGATCTTGCTCTTAAGTGACACTGTTGATTTGTGCTAGACAAAATTTTTCTGTGGTAAAATGATAACTAAATGATAAATCTCCGGTTGTGGAGGAGTTCATCTAGGAGGCCATCTTCCCAATTTCACAGTAAGTGCACCAAAAGGGTGCCAGGCGATGGGCCTGCTGATCACCAAGAAGTGCCTGCGACAGCGTTGACCAGGGCAAAAAGCATTTTCGTACGTAACATTGTAGAAGTAGGAGTGAAGATGGAAACTATGTGGAAGAAGAAAGTGAAATAAGGAAAGGCCTACAGGTCACCAGAGTGAGAGTAGCTCCTTTGACTGTAGCATATAGCAATGCCCACATGCATTCCAATCCCAGATCCAAGTTTGTAAAGAGAAGACCGTGACTGTACCTCAGAGCCCTGTACTAGAAATATTGTTTGCATGGTAAATCCAGGTGCATGAGGTCACATCTGTGGTTTCTCCTCAGGGCCCATGACAAGTTTTAGATACATGTCTCTCAAATATGAGCAGGTTCCCTACAATACCATGTCCACTGAGAGAAGGGGAGATTATTCTGTGGATGACTTTAGTCATCTTCTGACTTCATAGATCAGATTAGAACAACCTTTGGAAAAGCACAAAGAAGCAAATATATCATACTTCAGGTCTGGGCTTTGTTGTCATACCTCAGGTCTGGGCTTTGTTGTGGAGATGTGAATGAGAAAAACCATTTCTGAGGTATGTGAGGCCTGAGTTCCCAGCAGGCACCTGATCTCATGCTTTGCTTTTCCCAGCTTCTGCTTTCAGTGATGAACAGATGGTGGTAAGCTCATTCTGCAGTCTTCTGCACCTCTCAGGTTGGATCAATTTGGAGGAGAAGCTGCAGGGTCCAGTGTAGATGTTCCATCTACACTGCACCCGGGGATCCACCATCAGACACCACTCACCAGCTGCACAGAGCATGCAGGCCCCTCAGGGTCTCAAACAGCGCACACTCAGTCAACGCCTGCCAGCCACAGCCAGGGAAGCCACAGCCTGGGAAGCCACAGTGCAAAGTGCCCTTGAAATTACCTCGCTCACAGGCCTCCCTCTGGGTCATACTCCACACTGAGGGCCCCACCTCCTGGAAGTGGGTTTCTCTGCGCTGCTCCCAGTTGCCCTTTGTCTCTCCAGTGCACTCATCCCTCACAAGGGGAGAGAGCTCAAAATGAAGCCCAGCTCCTTCAAAGAAGTGCGCTTGGCCAAGGGGAGGGCAGGGGCTGGCCCCTCCTCCCTGCCCTGAGTGGGGACCAGGGCCACACGTGACACGGAGGACAGACAGCGGAAGGAGAAGAAAATTCCCCTCCTGCCTCATAGTGGGACCAAGTCTGGGGGAAATTTGTTTCTGATCTCCCACACGGGTGGGGTCAGATTGGGATCGCACAGCTCTTCATCTCCATTTCTACGGATATCACTTCCGCCCTAAAGCAGAGGCCCAGCTTTCACTGCTGGTCCTGTTCTATGGATGCCAGAGATATCGTCCTCACTGTGTCTTTGGACTTGGTGAAATCCAGTGCCTTTCTCAACCCCAGTGATCACCCCACAGATCAGGCCATCCCAAAGTCTCCTGTTCTGATCTCTACAATTGATTTATAAATGTTATCCCTTTTCTGTTATCTGCTTCTATATTACATGTAGAATGAGCTTCTGGAAGAGAAATTTGCTTCTTCTTTAAAGAAAGTTAATATTTAAAGTTAACATGTCAACCTTAATTTTATTTGTTGTTTTCCATTTTGGATCCTCTCCTTATCAAACTTACCTCTGAGTTACTGTCAAGTCCTCCATGTAATGTAGCAGTGGCACTTTGCCCCAAAAATGTCCCAGATGACATTTCTCTCACCACCACCATTCATGGCTAATGGCACCCTTCACGCACAAATCCATTCATGGCTTTCTCTCCATTGTTTTCCCTGAATGCACCACGCTGCTGTCTGCATTCTGTCCCTTCCTGCACTGCACAGTGAGAACGTCTGCTTGACGGCATCTTTCTGTCTGGTGTTCATGGCGTCCAGCACAGACTTGCCATTAAATGCTGAGTGATAGTTCATGAGTAAATGGTTAGATGAGGCTTTGGGTTGTAAAGCTGCAGAATGGTCAGAGAGAAGAGCTGAGGAATCAGGTTGAGAGATACCGGGGAGGCTGGTCTCCTTACGAAGGTTACAGCTGAGTGGCTCCAGGTTTGTTTCCACACTTCCTCTGATACTGTGCTTTAAGAGACTTATAAGTTGTAGTTAGTTTTCACTTGCATGTTACCTATTGATCTGCTTATTATTGCATTATTTTTTCGGCTATTGCTCTCTTTTCTCTCAGATAACAATGGGAGGGCAAGGAACAAGATAATTTCTTTTCTCTCATGAGGATTTCACACCTTTGCTGGAGAAGCTACACACTGATAGCTACTCTGGGTGCTGCTAGAGAGAGACCTTAGTGTGTGTGTCTTTACAAGACTTCACAAGCTCCTTGACTTGTGGCATGTAAAAAAAGTACTTTCTATGAATCTGGTCAAGTAATGGCTTTCATAACAAGTGGTGGATGAGTTTACATATTCCATATAACTTAGCAATATCATTCAACCTAAGAAATTAAAATCAGTCACTTTGTTTAGAAATTCTGACATCCCCAGCTCCTGCCTGCCTGACTGTGAGCTTGCCCCAGACCCCTAATTTCCACTGTTCTCAGCTACAAACTAGGAATGCTGCTTGTGTGCCACAGCCCTCAGAGTCAGGAGCTGTCACTTGTGCAGGCTGTGCAGCTGGCTCAGGGTGGATTCTGCAGAGCAGCACTAGAGAGGCCCTGTTTATCCTCCTGAGTCCAAGGGTCCATGGCCAACTCCCTGCCTTGAAAGATGTCCAAGTCCTGATTCTTGGCTTCACCAGAGGAAAAGGGCTCCTTCCTCTCCATCTCAGCCCTGGGGCACAGCGCTGTCCTCTCCCTGCTGCTCCATAATCTGAGCAGTCAGCAACTTCCTGATGCTGATTACAGTGAGTGTGCAGTGGTGAGTGGGAGGGCTTCAGTGATGTGCAGATCCTTCTGGTATCCAGGTTTTGAGGAGTGGGTTGTATGCTCCCTTCATCTGCTTCACTGAAGGTCCATCCAGGAAGTAGTTGGAATAGTTATCATCAGTCTTAGGTGTAACTTTCTGAATATATTCAAGTACACTCCACATTGATGATAAAAGCCTGAGTGCTGCAATTACAGCTATCCTTGGGGAGTCGAGACGAGGTCACTGTTGGGGACCTGCAGGGATCTGTGCTGGGCTGTTTGCTGACCTGACTTCATTTTGGGGAACAAGCTGTGCATCTGTTGCTGCAGTCCTGGGGGAACCCAAACGCCTCCAGTGCCTCTTTCCTCCCACCCGATGCTCCATGTGTCCTGAGCCAAGAAGTGTGGTGTGAGGCAGTCGACTTCTGCATAAGACCTTCGTGCTCACTAATTTTCAAGGCTTTTGTGATGGAGGGAGAGTCATAAAGATTGTGCCATACAAGGACACCTTCTCCATCTGCACTGCGCCTGACAAGCCCTACCTCAAGCAGCTCCCCTTTTAAGCAAACGCAGCTTCTAGCCTCATGCAGCCCAGCTCAGGAACCAAATATTGCAGAGCAGCACTTGGCAGACCTTGTTTATCTTTCCTGAGTCCCTGGGCTCCTGACCAGCTCCCACTGTTGTCATGATGTTAATGTCATGAGTCTTGACTTCACTAGGGAAAGACCTCCTTCTGCTCCATCTCCATTTTGGGGGCAACATTCTGGCCCTGCTCACTTCACAAAGAAGAAACCTGGTGAATATTTTTAAAATATATTCCATCTTGACAACAAATGGCTCTGAAGTGACAGAATCAGAGGTGTCCTGAATGGGCAGTATCTGGAACGTGGGCCCATGCGCTCTCTGGGGAGCAGGGGTGGGCTGTTTCCCGCTCTGGGTGCTGGCTGTGCATGAGCCAGTTCCTGCAGCTCAGTGAGATGTTCATGGGCAATATCTGTGCTGCTCTGTGGGGTCTTTCTTTTAAAAGCTCACCGTTAAGCAGTGGTCCTCTCTGGATACTCAAATCTTGTAGTTCTTGTTGGGGCGTGAGTGGGTGTGGTGGGTCTTTGCTACAGGAGTTGCACATGAGTTTCAGGTCTTGGCCTTTTCTTTTTAATGTACGGTTCTCTGCACTGAACTCTTGGCCTCCTCCATGTCAGAAAAGCATGATTTCCGGGAGGAACAACGTCTGTCCTACCATGTCAGGTTTTTGTGTTTCCTTCCCATTGAGTCTAACTGCAATGATTGATGCAGAAATTGCTTTCTTTGTTTTACTCTTTATGCTCAAGATTAGGAAGTATCTTCTACATGCAAAAAGGTCACTATGACACCGAGATAAGAAATACAGCACTTACAGTCATGCAAGCCTTAGTTATATTAGTAAGACAATCTCTCTAACAAATCACAGAAGAATATCCTAACACAAGGAAGTGACTTGAAAATTGTGTGTAAGTCATACAAGCTCAGCCCAATAAGTAGAGCGTGCACCTTTGTTAAGCGGAGCAGCGTTGAGCCTAAAACCGTGCCAGGACAGTGACTAGATGGGAGAATTTTTACAGTGTGAAGTGTGGATGTATCTGTCAAGTATGAAATTTGTGTTTTGTGAGATACACTAAATATTTTCAAATGCCCATCAGGTATCTTATTGACCCATTCATGCATTCTACCTAAACACTTAAGAACTGAATTCTCCATTCAATGCACAGAGAATCAGCTTCTTTGCAACTCCTTGAGGCTGAAGAGATATGTACCACTGTGAGAAATAAAACATAAATTATTTTAAACATTATTTTTCATTTGTGCAAAAAGCTGAATTCATGTTTAAAAACAGGGAAATACAACATGTATTCTATCAGATTTCATCTACTATGCATTCATTTACTAGTTTCCTCTCAAAATTTGTAGTTTTTCTTGCAGTCCTCTAAAATCTTTATGTATACATCATATTAAATAGTTTCCACTGCACTTTGAAACTTTTTATTCTTGCATTATTCTTCTGTTGATTAAAATTAGTCCTTGTATGTCATTTCCTTATTTATAATGCACCATTCCTGCATGAATTTCCTAAAATCCCTTTCCAGGGATGGATATTTACAGATATTTTCAAGTAGACAATAAAAATAGCTCCTTTGGCTAGCATTTAGTATGTGGTTAGGCAATAACGAACATGGTAGTGTGTAGAAAGCTTTCTGTTCTAACTCTCAAAGAGAAAATGTATCAGTAAGATCATATCCAGAAATGGAATTGCTGGGTGCTCATAAATGTAATACAATTTACCAAATGATTTTCCGGCTCTCTACTGATCTCGCAGAAGTCCTGAAGTACACTGACACACACAGGAAAATTAAAGCTACTTCTTCAGGGAGCCTGAGTGGAGAGTGAGATTTGTGAGCTCTGTGTTTCTATGATCTCCATGTGAGCGCAAGCTGCAGGTGTCTAGTACAGCTGTCTGACAATGAGTTCTTATCTGTGTAAGCTATTTAATGTGATTAGTTTCACATATTCCATAAAAGAAAAAAGAAGTATTTCATATTTACTCACTGAAAGACAGATTCAATAGCAAAGTCTCAATGTCTTTCTGTCCCACCAATGCTCCAACAACGACCCAGGTGTCACTCTCTGTGAATCAATACAAATGGACTAAGAACCGCATAACCAAGGATGAGAAATTTTTGAGTGTTTATGACAGTAGACTGAAAACCTATGGAGGAACTTATAAATAGAGAAAGGAGACAATCTATCCAGTAAAACAAAAGAAAACCAAGCATCAGAAGGAGAACACTCTGAGCAGCTTTGATTTCAGGAGGAGCTGTGTAGAGGAACTTGGAGTTCTGCAAATGAAGAACCTGCTGGTGGTGTTTGTAGAGAACACACACCATGTAGCCACTGGCCCCACTCATGATGCCCTGAAACCCCGCATCCCGTAGCACCATGCAAGTGAGAAAAATCCACTTCACCTTTTTACTTTCTGGTAGAAAATAACAGTAGCTGCTACTCTCACTAACCTGTGATGAGTTCATGCTGATATTTGTGATGGGATAAAGTAAGTTTATGGCTATCAAACAATTGAGACCCCAGAGAAAGAAAATCACAGGGAGGATGCACCATGCAGACCTGGGCTTGAGCCTCCTCCACCCAGAATGTCTGGGACTGATGGTGATGGCCTGGACCACAGCAAGGAGGCTGCTGGTACAGATGGAGAGGCCCCGGGTCACCCTATGCAGATGAGCAACAATCTTACAACCTACGTCATCTAGGAAGTTTCTTATACCAAAATCTGCTATTGTCCTTGGTATTTCTTGGGAAACAAGCATTAAGATTTTTTTTTTTTATTTTAAGGATAAAAGGAGGGAAACATTAACAGACATACAACATTTTACAACATATCACAAGCACAATACAGACAAT
>NW_004955465.1:13023655-13032201 GCF_000276665.1 Chinchilla lanigera | reverse complement strand
CTAAATGGATAAGAATGACCTGTAGTAATTTGTTCTTGATGGCTCATATGAAATTGCACATATAAATCACGAAAACTGATGTATTGCCTAATATGCCAAGTCCAGTTAGAAAGATCCAGATTGTTGTGCTGATAATGTGGAAATACATTTTTTACTTTATTGGCAGAAATATGTGTATCCAGGTGATGCCTTTTTGAGAAAAGCACCAACAGTGATGATTTGAATCTGAAGAAAATATTTCACCTCATAGCACTTTCCTGGTGTGTAAGATACAATCATGTTATATGTAATTGTGCAAATTTTTTTTGCCCAAGAGCTCTTTCTTTTATGGTGCTACTCTTATGTGTGATTCTATGTACTCTCATGCTACCTTCATGATTAGTATTAAAAATCAAAACTTCAACTCAGATTTTTTTTGAACTTCATCTCCCTCAATTCCAAGGGTCTGAGTCATATTTGAAGCCAGTGATGAGAATTCACCTAATGAAGTCTCTTTGTTTTTACTGATGTAAAAACGTGAGAAGAGGAACTGATTATTCTCCCAGAAAGTCTTGAGAATCTCTTTCATAAGCAGATTTAAAAATAAGCATTGCAGTCTCATAGATGTGGGATTTCCTAGCTAGTTCTACCACCTAACTGTTCAGGCTGATAACAGCATTCATCTTGGGCTCAGGTTTTTTTTTGTTTTTTTTTGTTAAGGAAGGAAAGGTTTACTTAGCTCACATTTTGTAGCTGTTTCACTCCATAATCAACTGGCTCCAAGGCAGGATGGCATGGCAGAGGAGAACGTTTTGTGGGAGTGGAGGACAGCAAAAGCAAAAAGAGCAAATAGGTAGGAGCCTCAGGCTCAGTGTTTTCAATAATAAATGGTATTATCCTTCCTTGCTGCTTAAAAGTACAATACCATTAAAGTGGGTTATTCTTTGTTACAGTAAGTCACTACTACCTTCATGGTGAGAATTCTCCAAAGAGTAGATAATTTTATACTTAATAGTTGAGAACAGTTCCTCTATAAAATAGCAAAATAATAAATTTGTTTACATGTATGAGTTAATGTTATAGGATTGCATATGGAGGATTTATGAGTATATATACAGAGCAGAAAGATTCAAATCAAACAGAAATCCACTTGGGCATTCAAAACCCAGTGCAAAACTGCAGTGTTCACCCATCTTCACATATAGAAATGCATCATAACCAAAATAGTAGAATTTTATGAAAGGTAATAATGCTGACAGATCCAATGCACAAGGTAATTTCAGACTGAGAGAAACAAAAGTTTTCTAGAAGCTTGAAAGGCTCCCAAATCTTCTGGATTGCTAGAAGAAAGCAAGAATAAAACCTTACACAGTGATCCACCTCAGAGCTCTCTGATCCTAGAAGATCCTGAACACAGGGTCAGAGGTGCCTCAGCATTTCTAGATCTTTTTTTTCCCCTTGGAGCTGGTGACCTTCTTTTGTAGGCCTGAGGTCCTCATCTTTTAAAGATCCAAGAAAGACTGAAGACCTTAAGCCTCAAAGTCCCTATCATTTGCTCTTTTGCTGAGCCACAGACTTTAGACCCTGATGAGAAAGTTTACCTGGTCCGTGCATATTAGTGAAAGACTGGTCAGGTCTGCTCACCCTGGGTGTGGAAGGTAGACCAGAGCTGGGTCAGTCCTTCTGGTGAGGTGAGGCTCCCAGGTCATATTTGTAAGTCCGTGATTTATACAGCTCTTAAATGCCAGAAAGTGTCACCAAGACTTCATTTCACAGTTGTCTCCGTGTCTGGGAGAAAGACACCCTCTGGGACTCTCAGTCTCTGCTGTGCAACTTTTCCCCTCCATGCATAATTACCATATTTGTTTACTCAGAAGTTTTTCAGGCTCCATTAGATTTAGTGGATTTAACAGGAAGGATGTGCCCTGAGGAAGTGAACAGCCAGCTGAGTCTCTGTGTCTACAGTTTCCCGTTCTGCAGAGCTGTGCTCAAGCTGTGCATCAGAGTGAGGATAGGCTTCTGGGACACAGAATGGGTCATTGCCCGCTTCTGTCCAAGTCCTGCTCTATGCACAGAAATATGATAAATGATGATCAGACTGGGGACTCTGTTTTCCGAGCTCTTCCCAGCAGTGCGCATGGGCAGGACAAGGGTCACCTTGCCATACTGTGCCCATTGGAGTGCAAGGTCTTTGTCATGAGCAGCTGATGTATTCTGTGCCTATTAAGCCACAAGCCAGATGGATCCCCATTTACAAAAGTTAATTCTATCCTACTGCACCTGTATCCTTGGTATGTGAAGGTGCAGTGGATACCAAGTGCATAGTCGAAATATTTGTGCCAGAAATGAGTGAATATCTGTTTGTGACATGCTAATTTATCCTCACTAGAAGGAAAGCAGGGCACAGGATTTGAGCAAGATTCCCAGTGACACAAGCAAGGCCAAGTGCAAACATAAGAATTAAAATTTCTGTGATGCAAAAAAATCAAATTCAGTCCCTGTCTCTCTTTTGTCCTGTTTTTTGTCTATTGCCTTTATTTGATTTTTTTTCTTAAAGAAATAATTATCCACTATATCTACCTTGCCCCTTCAGTTTGTGTGAAAGTCTTCTATGCTAAGTAATAATCTTACTGGTTTTGAAACCCTGGAATGTTTTTCTCAAGTCCTGAATCCCTCTTTAGAAATGTGGTCCTCAGGGAAATCATGCTGTTAGACCAATTTCTATGGTGACGAAGGAGTCTAAATTCACTGCATGCTTTGTTCCATGTTTCTAAGCATTAGAAATGATTAATAATCTTCAATAACCATGAATTTTTAAAACTTATTTTGCAATATAGGTAATATAGTCACACACAGCACCACGTTAAGACTGTAGGTGAGAAGTGGTGTAAAGTCCTCTCCTTGGACCTTCAGTTACAGGCCATCTTGGGAATGTGTGTGTGGCTGTGTCCTCCTGGCTGTAAAAGGTGAAGGTGTTTTTCCTGTTTTTACAATACCTTTAGTGGATGCCTTATAATGTGTGTCAATTCATGGTTTAATGTTTCTCAATATGTAAAATTTTTGCTACCTTTTCTTGTCTTTTCTTTTCCTGTTAATACACATTAGCTATAAAGAATAACAGGTTTCAGTTTTCTGTATCTATACTTGCATGCAGAATTGGCTGTTTTCATCCCAGTTATCCTCTGACACGTTCATCCTGATACCCTCATTCCCTCCACTTCTCCACAGTTTGTGCACTATTTTATATCCTCTCTCACTCTTTCTGTATTTTTTAATAATTGCATATGTGAGAGACAAGACAATGCAGTTTTCTTTCTTACTGTGGCTTATTTGTCTGTATCTGATTGCAGTTTTTCTGTCAATGTATAGTTTTATTCTGTTTGAAGCAATAAAACCTCCATTGCATATATGTCACTCCCCTACACCCATTAATCAGTCATCAGGGACCTCGGCTGTTTCCACAATGTAGTTAATGTGAGTTGCACCAAAATAAACATAGGAAAGCAGTTGTCTCTATAGTGAGCTGTAATATTTTTCAGGTATATTCTGAGGGGAAGAAGAGCTGAATGAAATGATAAGTCAAATTTTAAATTTCTGGAGAAGCACTGTTTTGAACTTGATAGTGCTTCTGCTAACATACATTTCCACCCACAGTGTAGAAAGGTTCCTTTGTTCCAGCATCTCAATGACAGGTTATTATTTTTTCATTGCTGATAATAGCCATTCCAAAACAGGCAAATTGGTACCCAATATCATTTTCATTTTTATTTCCCTGATGGATAAAGGTATTGAATATATTTTCATAGGCCTTGTGACCATTTATACTAATTTTGAAAATGTCCATTCAGCCCATTTGTCCTATTACTTATTCATTTTGTGGTAGAATTTTTTTTAGCTCTTTGTATATTCTGGATATGAATTTTCTGTCAGAGTGTAGTTGGCAAAGTGCGTCTCATTTTCTATGGTGTCTTGGTTACTTTTCTCTCGTTGCTGGGACAAAATACCTGATGCCCAAAATTAAGGAAGGAAAAGTTTATTTTGCTTACAGTTTGTGGAGGTTTCAGTCCATACTTGGCAGATTACAAGGCAGAGTGGCACGTGGCAGAGGGCTACAGCTCAGGGCGGCAGAACACAGCAAAGCAACAAGAACACACTAGGGAGGAATGGGGGAGGAATGGCCTCAAGCAGCCTCTTCCTCCCCCTTACATATACAAACTATCCACCTCAGGGCGGGTGTAGCTCTCACACCCATAATCAATCAAACTCTAAAACCCTGCCCTATAACCTCATGAGGCTTTGGGGGGACACCCAGACACAAACCATAACATATGGTATATTTTCACTGTGCTACCTTTGTAGTTTAGAAACTTATCAATTTGATACAATCTCATTTTTTCAATTTTGCCATTATTTCCTGGACTAATAGAGTCCTAATGAGTAGGCTTTGGCCTGTGCCTGTATCTTGAAGTGTTTCCCCTTATGTTTTCTCCTAACACTTTTGGTTTCCGATCTCATAGCAAAGCTCTTGGTCCATTTTCAACTGAGTTTTGTACTGAATGAGAGATCAGGACCTGGCTCCATCGTCCACATGTAGATGTTGAGCAGTGTCAGGATCTTCTTAGACGACACAAGTTGTGTGAGCCTGTGTTACCTGCCGAGGATGGCCCTGGGCCTCACAGTCTGCACAGTGGTCTCCTCACAGGGGCTCAGATCCCCCTCAGCCCCTCAAGACCCTGCACATGGAGGAAGCTCAAGCCCAGGGTTGCGTGGCACATCCTTCCCTTGTGTGTTTTCCTTTGAGTTCTCACTTCTTGACAAGCATGAATTTACTCCCTTACAAGCACCAGCAGAAACTCATCACAAATTAAAGAGTGACATCTATTGTGATCTTCTGGCCCCAAATCAGAAAATAAGATGGATTTTTTGCAGTGTCCTGCTCCTACAGAATGCTGTTTTTGAGGGTCTCCTGGATGGGTCCAGTGGCTGGTGGTATTTATTCTCCACAAGCACCACAGATGTGTTCTGCATTTGCAGAACTCCAAGTTTCTCTGAAAAACTTCCTTTGAGATCAAAGGTGCCCAAAGCTTTCTCCTTCTGATGCTTTGTGTTCTTTTCTTTTCTTAAAAGGACTGTTTTTTTCTTTACATTTACATTCTTTCTTGGAGAAAAATTTCATATTGATATTCAAGCATTTTTAGCTTTAGTTATGCGATTGTCAGCCCATTTGTGCTGATTCAGAGATGAAAATCTGGGTGAATGTTGGAACCCTCAGTAAGAAGAGCAGTCACTGAGAAAATGTCTACTTCTTGGTCTTTTCATCACGTAAGCTTGAAACATCTGAAAGTTTCATTGTGCTGTAAATAATAAAATATTAATGGAGAGTGGATGCAACATATCACATTGTGTTCTCATATAATAAACCTGGCAACAGTCCGGAGCTGACACAGAAGTCGTGGAAGTCAGGGCCCAGCCGTGTTCTCATTTCACATGGGTCACCTTGCAGGAGCCGTGCTTGTAGGATGGTTCTTTCACAACCAGCACTGCTGCTGCCAACAAGGAGGAGGGAGAGGTGTGATCAGTGCATAACACATGGTCATGGGGAAAGATCGCAGTGAATCATTAATGTGAACAAGTACTATGAGAGTAGTTATAACTCATTTATTTTTTATTTTTAAAAGAAACAAACAAAAATAAAGACAAAAGCAAAACAGCACAAAAACTATAAAAATGATACAGAATTTCAAAACAAGATGATAGGAAATCAACAATGGTTTTTGTGTTACTTATTGTTATCTTCAAAGTAGTTGCTCAGATAACCAGATATAGGCATGTAAGATTGATCACACAATTAAACATTAACTATTCCTTCCAATAAACCAATAGAAATTGGTAGTACAATTGCCTTAGCTATTATATATATGTATATATTTCCCTTCCTTTTTTTCTTTTCTTCTTTCCCTCATGTCAGTTGTTCTTTCCTATTAAGCAGTTTTTCCCTTTCACAGTATCTATTGTGCCTTTCAGTTCTATTTGTTCTTTCAGGTTATTACACTAGGGACAATATGTGGTGTTTACACATGTGAGTCTAATTTATTTCACTTATGAGTAGGGTCTCAAGTTGCATCTCTTTACAAATAAAAGCCTCAAGTTGATCTTTCTTTATAGCTGAGTAATATTCCATCGTATAAAAGTACCACATTTTTTTATCCACTCCTCAGGTGATGGGCATGTGGGTTGTTTCCAAGAGTTTGCTATGACAAATTGTGTTGCTATAAACATGGGTGCACATATATCACTGTAGTATGATGTTTTTAATTCTTCAGGGAAGATACCCAGAAGGAGAATAGCTGGGTTGAATGGGACCTCTAGTCTTAATTTTTTGAGGAATCTCCGTACTGACTTCCACAGTGGTTTCACCAATCTATACTCCCACCAGCAGCAGAGATGTGTTCCTTTTCCCCCACAGCCCCTCCAGCATTTGTTGTTGGTTGATTTCCCATTCTTTCTAGGGTGAGATAAAATCTTAGTGTTGTTTTACTTTGCATCTCTAGAATGACTAATGATGCTGAACATTTTTTATGTATTTATTTGGCATTTGTAGTTCATCATCTGAGAAGTGTGTATTCATCTCAGATGCCCATTTTTGGATTGGGTCTTTGAATTTGGGGGGTCTGATTCTTTTCAATTCTTTATATGTTCTAGATAAAAGTCCTTTGTCTGAGGAACAGTTAGCTAAAATGTTTCCCCACTCTGTTAGTTGTCTTTTCACTCTACTGGTGATTTCTTTTGAAGTACAAAAGCTTTTTAATATGATGAGATCTCAGTTGTTGATTCTTTGATATGTTTCCCATACAGTTTGGGTTTTGTTCATGAAGACTGTGACTACCCTTATGTCTTCAAGATTTTGACCTAGTTTCTCTTCCAGGAGATTTAGTATTTCTGCTTTAATATTTAGATCTTTGATCCATTTTGACTTTAGTTTAGTGCATGGTGATAGACATGGGTCTAGTTTTAGTCTTGGGCATGTAGAGAGCCAGTTTTTCCAGCACCATTTATTAAAGAGGCTATCTTTCTTCCAGTGAACATGTTTGGCCCCTTTGTCAAAGATAATGTGACTGAGTGTGTTTGTAGTTGTGTCCACTTCTTCTAATCTGTTCTCCTGGTATTCAGGTTTATTTCTTTGCCAGTACCATGTTTTTTTGTTTTTTTTTTAATCGCAGTAGCTTTGTAGTATAATTTCAAGTCAGGGATTGTCATACCTCCTGACTTGTCTTTGTTGCCCAGAATTGCTTTTACTATTCTAGGTCTCTTCTGGTTCTAGATGAGTTTTAGGAGTATTTTCTCTACTTCTGTAAGGTATTCTAATGGTATTTTGATCAGGATAACGTTAAATCTGTATAACAATTTTGGAAGTATGGCCTTTTTTCACTGTGTAGGTCCTTCCTATCCATGAGCAAGGGATATCTTTCCATTTTCTGATATACTCTTCAATCTCCTTTTCAGAATACTGAAATTGTCACTATATAAATCTTTTACTTTCTTTGTTAGATTGATTTCTAAGTATTTCATTTTTTTGGATGCTATTGTGAAGGATGTGATTTCTCTAAGTTCTCTCTTAATAAGTTTGTTGTTTGTATACAAGAATGCTGTTGATTTTTGAGTATTGACTTTGAATCCAGCCATGCAACTGAATTTGGTTATTAACTCTAGGAGTCTTTTGGTGGAGCTTTTGGGGTCTCCTATGTAGTCAATCATATGATCTGTGAATAATGATAACTTAAATTGTTCCTTCCCTATCCTTATTCCTTTTGTTTCTCTCTCTTGTCTAATTTCTCTGGCTAATGTTTCCAGAACTATGTTGAAAAGGAGTGCTCATAGGGGAATCCTTGTCTTGTTCCTGATTTTGGAGTGAAAGCTTTCAATTTTTTTCCATTCAGTATAATGTTGGCTGTTGGTTTGTCATAGATGGCTTTTATCAGATTGAGATAAAGACTATCTATTCCAATTTTCTGTAGGGTTTTTATCATGAATGAATTATGGACTTTATCAAAAGCTTTTTCTACTATTGAGATGATCTTGTGATTTTTGTCTCTGGCTCTATTGATATGGTATATTACATTTATTGATTTTCATATGTTGAACCATCCTTGCATTCCTGGGATAAATCTCACCTGGTCAAGGTGTATAATCTTGATGATTTGTTGAGTTCTGTTTGCTAGTATCTTACTGAGGATATTTGCATCTATGTTTATTAGAGAGATAGTTCTCTTTTGTTATATCTTTCGCTAGTTTTGGTATCAGGATAATACTTGTCTCCATGAAATAATTAGGGAGTATTGCTTCTTTTTCAATTTCATTAAAGAGTTTGAAGAGTATTGGCATTAGATCTTCTCTAAATTTCTCATAGAATTCAGCAGTGGATCTATCAGGTCCTGGGCAATTCTTTGTTGGTAAGTTTTTAATAACATTTTCCATCTCATTAACTGACATTGGGTTATTCAGAATTTTTACATCTTTACAGCTGAGTAATATTCCATTATATAAAAGTACCATAATTTTCTTATCCA
>NW_004955465.1:13009026-13021502 GCF_000276665.1 Chinchilla lanigera | reverse complement strand
TTGTAAAATGTTGTATGTCTGTTAATGTTTCCCTCCTTTTATCCTTAAAATAAAAAAATAAATAAAGAAAAGAATTTTTATATCTGCTTGATTCCAGATTGATAATTCATATGTATCTAGGAATCTGTCATTTCTTCTGTGTTTTCCATACTATGAGAGTAAAGATTTTCAAAGTAGGTATTGATGATCTTTTGAATTTCCACAGGATCTGTAGTGACTTCACCCTTTTCATTCCTTAGTGTATTGATTTGAGTCTTCTCTTTCCTTCTTCTGAGAAGGTTGGCTACGGATATATCAATTTTATTTATTTTCTCAAATAATCAGCTCTTCAATTCAGCAATTCTTTGTATTGTTTCCTTGATTTCCATTGTGTTAATTTCTGCTGTGATCTTTATTATATCCTCCCTTTAATGGGCTTTGTGTTTGTCTTGCTTTTCTTTTTCTAGAAGCCTGAGGTATAACATTAAATTGTTTATTTGTGCTCATTCTGTTTCCTGATGTAAGAATTTATTGCTCTATATTTCCCTCTTAGGACTGCTTTCATTGAGTCCCATAAGTTCTTGTATGTTGTGTCTGCATTCTCATTTAGTTGTAGAATTATTTAATTTTTCCTTTATTTCCTCTGTGACCCATAGGTTTTTTAGGAGAGTATTATTTAATTTCCATGTGTTTATGGAGTTTTTGCAGTTTCTTTATCATTAATTTTTAAATTCATTGCACTATGATCAGATACTATATTTGGGATTATTTTTAATTTCTTTGCATTTACTTAAGCATGTTCTGTGGGCTAGTATATGGTCTATTTTAGAGAGTGTTCCATGTGCAGCTGAGAAGAATATATATTGTGATGATGTTGAGTGGGATAGTCTGAAAACATATTCTAAGTCCATTTGTTCACAGGTTTGGTTCAGTTTTGTTATTTCTTTGCTGATTTTTTTGTCTAGTTGATCTAGCTCCTTGTGACAATGGAGTAGTGAATTCTCCCATTACAAGTACATATTTGGTGCATATGTATTTATGATTGTTATCACTTCCTCTTGAAGTTTCCCCCTAACAAGTATATAGTGACCTTCTTTATTCCTTTTGATTATTCTTGGTTTGAAGTTGACATTGTCTGAAAAAAGAATAGCTACTTTTTTCTGAGTTCCTGTTTCATGGAAGATTGCTTTCCATCCTTTGATTTTCAGTCTATGAATTTCTTTTTGCATTAAATGTGTTTCTTGAATACATATTGTTGGATCTTGTTTCTTGATCCACTCTGTCAGTATGCTTCTTTTCATTGGTGAATTGAGGCCATTTACATCGATGGTTATAGCTGATATGAATTGGCTTATCTTGGTCATGGTATTTTACTGCTGTTGGTTCCCTGCCTTTTTCCTCTGCTTAATTGCTTGCCCTGTCTAGTGCTTTCATTCTGTTATTCTTAGAATTGTGGTCATTTTTATCTGTTTAGAATATCTTTTAGGACTCTTTGTAGCATGGGTTTGGTGTTCATAAATCTCTTCAGTTGTTCTTTGTCATGAAAGTATCTTATTTCTCCATCAGTTTTGAAGGATAGCTTTGCAGGGTACATCAATCTGGGCTGGAAATTGTTTTCTTTCAGGACTTGAAATATTTCACTCCAAGCTCTTCTTTTTTTATTTTAAAGAGTGAAAGAAGGACAACAAAGCATTAGGGGGATACACCGAATTACAGACAAAGTGGTAGGACTTTATCAATGGTTGTTATTTTACCTATTGGTATCTTCAAGATAGTTTCTCGGGAAAACAAACAGACAAATAATAGTGAGTTACAGACAGAAATGGCAGGAAATTATCAATGGTTATTGTCCTATACCCTGGTTTCTCCAAAGTGGTCTCTAGGGAAAACAAATATAGCAATACATGAGTGATCAATCAAGTAATCATTGACTATTCTCAATGGTTGTTGTTGCAAACACATAGTAACAAACAAACATCCATTTATGAAATAGCGTAGGAGCAATACAAACATTACAGAGTTGTGGACAGATTGGTAGGAAATCATCAATGTCTGCTGCAATACATGTTGGCATCCTCAAAGTGGTTTCTCAGGAAAACAAAGATATGCAAGAAAGATCCAACAAGTAGTTACAGTCCAAGGGTTGTGAAAAATAGCGGGTTACCTCATCAGTGAGTCCCTTCACTGAGGTGTGATGGCTGGAAGGAAGGCCAGGACTGAAATGAAGGACCGAGAGACCAGGGCCAGTGTCCAGCAATGGCCCGTCCACTTTTTCCTCTATACTCATGATTTCCTGGAGCTCCTTCTCCATGAAGGTGGTTCTACAGAATATGAACATTGGGCACCCATGAAATACATGAAGTCTCAGTGCAGACCTCTCTGGAGCATAAAGAGCAAGACACTCCTCCACTGCAGCCTGTCACTCACTCCTCTCACTCCTCCACTGCAGCCTGTACAGTTAGGGGAATAATGGCCTCCAGGGTGTCTCCCTGGTTGCCATGCCAGGTTCCCCTGGTTTCCAGCTCCCGAATGGCTCCTGTGTCTCCAGTCAGCTCGACCTCTGAGTTGTCGGCATCCGTACTCTCCTGTTCTCCGAGTCCTTGTTCTTCAGCTGCTCCTCTGCTGAATCCAGACCATTCTGGCTGTCAAGGGCAGGGCCAAGAGTGACCTGACATGTGGCATGTTTCTCAGAGGTTTCTCCACGGTGGGATGGTTCACGCATGTCTCTGGGCAGGCCTATTGTGTCGTGCTTCTTTGTGGCATGGCGGTTCTTGACTGTGCCACATTGGCTAGCCTGATAGCTGGTGCCCATCTCCGTGCCACTTCCCAGGTGCTTGCTGTCTGCCTTGCCCGGCACCAGCTGCTTAGCCGCCCAGGGCAGGGTGCCTCAAGTTCTTCTTGACTTGAGGGTCTGTGTTGAGAAGTATGCCATGATTCTGATGGGCTTTCCTTTATAGGTGATCTGTTTTTTTTCTTTAACAGCTTTTAATATTTTGTTCTTGTGCTGAATTTCTGGAATCTTGATTATTATATGTCTTGGTGTAGTTTTATTTTGGTCAGGAATGTTTGGAGTTCTAAATGATTCATTTATTTGTATGTCAAGTTCTTTGTCCACACTTGGGAAGTTTTCTGCCAGTATTTCTGTTAAGAGTTTTTTTAATGTCATTTGTGCTGTCTCCAGCTTTCTCATTGACCCCAATCAACCTTATCTTATTCTTCTTTGCTTCATCGTGTAGTTGTTGTCCTTTTCATTTTTATGTATGATTCTGTGCATTGAACTCAGGTCCTCCTCCTTGTCAGGAAATTATAATTTTGGGGAGGAGCTTCACTGCACTGCCAGGTTCTTTGTTTTCCTTCCTATTGAGTCTAACTGCAAGGACTGATGCAGAAATTTCTTGTTTTGTCTTGCTCTTTATGCTGGAGACAAGGAAATCTCTTTCTTTTTTTTTTGGTTTTTCTCCGGTACCAGGAACTGAACTCACGACCTTGCGCTTGCCAGGCAGGCGCTTTTGCCGCTGAGCTAAATCCCCAGCCCCCAAGGAAATCTCTTTCACATGCAGAATATTCCCTATGAATCCCAGATAAATAGTACAGCACTGGCAGTCATGTAAGCCTTAGTTACATTAGGAAGACAATCCTTTTAAGAAATCACTAAAAAAGTCACAACACAAGGAAATGACTTGAAAGGTGTGTGTAAATCATTCAAGCTTAGCATAATAAGTAGACATGCACCTTACTTAAGTGGAGCAGTGATGAGCCTAAAAGTCCACCCAGACAGTGAAGAGGTGGGATAATTTTACACCAGGGTGCAGATGTATCTATCAATGAAATTCTGTGTTCAGCCTACATGTGAAATATACTAAACGTATCAAATACTCATTAGATATCTTATTAATATATTCATGTATTCTATGCAAATACTTAAGAACTGAATTCTCCATTTAATGCATATAGAAGCAGCTTCTTTGCAACTCCTTGAGAATAAACAGATACATAGCACTGTGAGAAATAAACTCAAGTATTTTATTTTTTTTATTTTTAAAGATACAGCACAAAAACACATTAACAAGCAAACAGACATAAGAAAACAACATCCAAACAATGGAAGCAATACAACGTTTCAGACAAGGTGACAGGAAATTAACAATAGTTAATGTATTACATATTGTTATCTTCAAATTAGTTACTCAGTTCAGTAAATATAGGCATGTAAGATTGATCAAACAATTAAACATTAACTGTTCTTTTCAATAAAGCAATAGAAGTCAGTAGCATAACTCTCTCAGTTACCCTGTGTGTGTATATAGATATATAAATATATACATTTTTTTCCCTTCTTTCTTTTTCTCTTTTCCCTCACCCCAATTGTTTCCTCCCTTTGAGCAGTTTCTTTTCCTTTCACAACGTCTATTATACCTTTCAGATTTTACTTATGCTTTCAGGTTCCTACACTAGTCAGACAATACGGTATTTACACATGGGGGTCTGATTTATTTCACTTATGAGTATGGACTGTAGTTGCATCCATTCACCTATGTTAGGCAAATGTGACAACCAGTACACTATGGAAACCGTTTCCATTTACCTATGAAAGCCTCAGGTTTATCTTTCTTTATAGTTGAATAATATTCCATTTTGTAAAAATACCACATCTTTTTTATCCATTCCTCAGTTGATGGGCATTTGGGTTGCTTCCACGATTTAGCTATGGCAAATTTCACAGCTATAAGCATGGGTGCACATATATCACTGTGGTATGATGTTTGTAGTTCTTCTGAAAAATTACCCTAAAGAGAAATAGCTGGGTTGAATGAGACCTTGAGTCCTAGTTTATTGAGACTCTCTGAACTGATTTCCACAGGGGTTGCATCAGTCTACACTCCCATCAACATTGGAGAAGGGTACATTTTCCCCTACAGATTCATCAGCATTTGTTATTGGTTGATTTCTTGATGATAGCCATTCTCTCTGGGGTGAGATGAAATCTCAGTGTTGTTTTAATTTGCATTTCTTGAATGACTAATGATGTTGAACATTTTTTCATGTATTTATTTGCCATTTGTATTTCTTCATCTGAGAAGTGTGTATTCATGTCAGATGCCCATTTTTGGATTGGGTCTTTAAATTTGGGGCAAGCCCAAGTATTTTAAACATAACTTATTTTTGAATTCTTCAAAAAGCTGAATTCACATGTTTAAAAACAGAGAAATACAAAATGTAGTAAATGAAACTTTATCTGTGTGTGCATTTTATGCAGTTTCTCCCCAAATTTTTGGTTTCTCTAAAATCTTTACATATACAACACCAAATTAAATAATTTCCACTGCACTTTAAAACTTCTTATTGTTGCATCATTCTATTGGTTGAAATTAGTCCTCGTATGCCATCCCATATTTGTAACCCACCATTCTTGCATTCATTTTCTAAAATAATTTTCTAGGAATTGATATTTACAGATATTTTCAAGTAAATAATAAAAATAGCAACTTTCACAAGCCCTTAATAGGTAGGTGGGGAACAATGTATACAGCAGTGTATGGAAATTTTTCCATACACTGTTCTGTCAAAGACAAAATATATCAGTAAGACCACATCTAGAATGGAATTGCTGGGTGCTCATAATTGTAGTACAATTTTCCAAATGATTTTCTGGCTCCCTTTTGTTATAACAGTAGCCTAAACAACACTGTTACACAGGGTACGATTAAAACTACTTCTTCAGGAAGGCTGAGTGAAGAGTGAGATTTGGATTTCAGTCTATGTTTCTATACTCTCCATGTGAGCTCAAGCTTCAAGACTCCTGTACAGTTGTCTAAGAATGAAATCTTATCTATATAGGCAAATTTAATGTGATTAGGTCCACATATTCCATAAAAAAATCAAGAAATGTTATATATTTACTCATTGAAAAGACAGATTCAATAGTAGTCTCAGTGTCCTTCTGTCCCACAACTGCTCCAACAATGACCCAGGTGACCCTCCCTGTGAATCAGTATAAATGGGCTAAGAACTGCATAACCAAGGGTGAGAAATTCTCGAGCATTTATGACAGTGGACTGAGTAACTAATGAAGAACTTATAAATAGAGAAAGGAGACAATCTATCCAGTAAAACAAAAGAAAACAAAGCATCAGAAGGAGAACACTCTGAGCAGCTTTGATTTCAGGAGGAGCTGTGTGGAGGAGCTTGGAGTTCTGCAAATGAAGAACCTGCTGGTGGTGTTTGTAGAGAACACACACCATGTAGCCACTGGCCCCACCCATGATGCCCTGAAACACCGCATCCCGTAGGACCATGCCAGTGAGAAAAATCCACTTTACCTTTTTACTTTCTGGTAAAAAATTACAGTATCTTTCATGGTTACTAATCTGTGATGAGTTCATGCTGATATTTGTGATGGAATAGAGTAAATTTATGGCTATCAAACAATTGAGACCCCAGAGAAAGAGAATCACAGGGAGGATGCACCATGCAGACCTGGGCTTGAGCCTCCTCCACGCAGAGTGTATGGGACTGATGGTGATGGCCTGGACCACTGTGAGAAGAGCACTGGTGCAGATGGAGAGGCCTCGGGCCACCCGTTCCAGGTAACATATAATCTTACAGGCTTTGTCATCTAGGAAGTTTCTCACACCAAAAGCAGCTATTGTTGTTGGCATTCCCTTGGAAAGAAGAGTTATAGTATTTGTAACAGTTAAATGCATTAGAATAAGGTGTATAGATTTCTTCTCATTGCCTGAAAGTATGACCACATAATTCACAAAAACAAAGATGTTCCCCATAGTGCCAAGTCCAGTTAGAAAGGCAAAGATTGTTCCTTTGACAATATAAGATAGCATTTCTAAATTAATAGATAAAAATAGATTCAGCACATACCTTTCTGAAGAAAGTATCAGAAATGATGATATATATATATCTGTAAAATCATACTATCATGGCAATTTTCTGGAGTGTAAGAGACAGTCACGCTGCGTAAAGATGAAGATTTTTGTTGAAAGGACTCTGTGCCTTTTGCTGTGGCACTCCTGTGCAGTATTCCAGGTGCCTTCAAACACCACTCTGAGGACCCCTATTCAAAGGTATAAATAAATAACCCAGGTTTCCTTTACCACCAATCTAGTAAAAGCTATCTACTTGTTCAAATCCTTATATATTTCATTTATGTTGAACAGAAATATTGCTGAATTGAACCCCAAATCTCCCCAACCAGGATTATTTCTTATGCTTGCATTTAATTTTAATAAATTCCCATCAGCTGATTTCAAAAGACCCTCAAAGTATGTCATTCAAATTGTGTCTTCATATTTGATACTGTTATGTGACCACCGGAGAACCACTTTTCTGTTAACTTTGCAGCCTGATTCATCTGTGTCTTCTTTTCCACAACCAGTGTGACAGGAGAACTGCTTTGGTCTTTTTCAGCTGAAGCTGGATTTGTGTATGTGTGTGTTTCAGAACTGGAAAGGCTTTTACTCTTTCAAAACTAGAAACTAAAAATGTCGCTTCATCACAGAGAAATTTATGTCACACTATGTACTCCCTACAGAACACTAAAAAAAATTAGAGCTCTTTGCATCGAAGGCCTCTGAGAACATAAAGTACACAAATGCAGGCTGGGCCACAGGATTGACCTCAGCGGTGTGATAACCACAGGTTATCAGTAATTATTTTGACCTTGCTTGAGAAGTAGAAAATTCTTTGCTGCATCACAGCAGCATAGAAATAGGACACCATGCTTACTGTCTAGCACAATAAAATATACAAGATTTGCCTTGCTTAGCAGTACTGACTAGCAATTGTAGAATAAGAATCGATCAAATGTTCAGTCAGAGATTGGAATTTGTTAAAAATCATTGTGATTAGTACATCTTAACATCTGAATGGGTTTTCAAAAGTTTTCCCTTTTTTGTTTCTGTGTGTTTGGTTTAGGGATTCTTATGTCACCTTCTCTCTCCTACTTTCCTCAAACTCCGAAGCTCTGAATCATGCTAGAGACCAGATGTCAGACATTCAGTAAGTGACATCACCTTTTCTCTGACTGCCATCAAAACATCAGAGGAGAAAGAAGTGAATTCTTATCCAGCATGACTTGGGAAACTTTTTTATATACTACCTTTAAAGACACACATTGCATTCAGATACATGAATGATTTCCCATTTGGTTGCAATAACTGATGCTTTAGGAAGGTTAGAGCATTTTTCTCAAGCCCAATTTTCCTGAGTAAAAAACTGAAGTTAAAATCTTTTTGTTTCATAGCAGTAGGATAAAATTAAAGCAAGTTATTTCATGTTATTGAAACTCACAGCCAAGAACTCCGTGGTGAGAACTGTCTAAAGAGCAATTGTAATTTTTATTTTTAATAATTGTTAATAGTGCCCCTATTAACATATATGTAATAAACTAACTTGACTTGCATGTATATTATGTGTTACCATCAGGAGGCTTATACCTGCACGCAGAGAGTAAACTCACAGTAATTCACTAATGGAGTATACAACACAGTGAAAAACTGCACAATTAGCCTATATTGAAGAGCAGAATTGTACCAAAAATGAAACATTCACATTTTGTAAAAGCCTATGATGCTGACAGAGTCATAGTGCGAGGGAAATCTGAGGAAGAAGAAACAACTTTTATAGAAACTCAGTGTTCTATTCGTTTCTGATTGCTCAAGGCAAGCAAGGAGAAGACATTAGGAGAAGCCCTCCCACGAGCTCTCCAGTGCTGTCAGATCCTGAGCGCAGAGGCAGCAATGGCTCCGTATGTCTGCAGGAATGACCTCTGGAGATGCTGCCCTCCTCTTTTTTTAACCGGAAGTGCTTGTATTTTAAAGATCTCAGGAAGAATGAGGGTCCCAAAGTTCACAGAACAGCTTGCTTAGTCCAAGATACATAAGCTTTAGGTTTCTGAGAGAGCATTTGAGGACGGCTTGATGTGAGTAAATGTCCGATGCGAGGTCACTCACCTTGCAAAGTGTGGTGGAGTCCACTCTTCTCCGAGTCTCCCTTGGAGGTGTTTCTCCAGCTCCTGTTGTGAAGGTGAGGCTCTCTGAGTCATATTTATGTGTTCAGGTTTGTTGAGCTCTTGGCTACCATAAATTCTCTCCTGGTGTTTAATTTTCAATATTGTCACCCTGTCAGGAAGAAGGGAAACCTCTGCAGAACCCCAGTCCCTCTTGTACAGTGCTCCCTCTCTCCCACAATTACGCATTTGTTTGGCTCAGATGACTTCTCAGGTTCAGGTGGGCTTTAATTATTTTAAAAGAAAATTGCACAGTGAAAAAGTGCTCAACCAGCCATGTTACTATATCTAGGGATCCCGGCTTTTCACATCCTCCCCTCCATTCCTAGGGTGCCAAGCTGTGAGTCAGAATGGGAAGCAGTTTCTCAGATACATAATAAATTGCTTTTCTTTTTTTTCTCAAGGCATTGAACAGTGATGATTATTCTGCTTTCTGAGCACATCCCAACCATGTGCACGGGTAGGATCAAAGTCATCTTGCTTTATCAGTCTATGAACATTGGCCAGTTATGCTCTTGGCATGGGTGGCTGTAGTTTCCCATGTCCGTGAGTATTCCATGTGAAGCGAATCCCAAAACCAGGTGGGCTCCTGATTTTAATTGACCAATCCTGCCCTGCACTTCCTCTATCCACAACGCAGAGGAGTGAAAAACTATTGCCCCCATAAGTGAAAGCAGAGCCCTCTGAGACAAGAGCATTTTTGTCTCCAATTTTGACTAAGGAAATCAAAGTACAGGCACATGAAAATGTCAAAACATATACAAAGCTAAATGAAAATATAAGTATAAAATATTCCTGTGGGGCAAAGAGTGGCATTTAGCTTTTCTTCACTTTTTGGGTAGAAATTGGGCATTTAAAATTTTTTTCATGCCCCTTTGAGATATATAGACATCTTTACCACACTAAATTATGTTTTTGCAATTTTACACCCAAGGAATACTTCCTCAAGGCCTGGAGGGTGTCTTACAAGTGTATTTGTCCAGGACGCCAACCCCCATCTCCAGGTTTCTGTAGTTATTATGGATTTTCAGTTTCCTGTGTGCCTCGTTCCAGTTTGCAAACATTCCTTTCTCCTTATGTCAAGAGAAATTTATTTATTTACTTTCTAATAAGTGTATGTGTTTTGCTATACATTACATTTTCTTTAACCATTCATGAGTTGATGGGCACCTAGGCTGCCTCTATAGCCTGGTTAATATGAACTGCACCACAGTAAACATGGGTGTGCAGCATCTGTGTGGCCTCCTGAGCAGTTCTTCCAGGTACACCTGAGGAGAGGTATAACAGGAACCAGTGGGAGTGCCTAACTGAATTCTACAGTGGCTCCTCTAATTTACATTCTCACCCACAGATTATACAGCTTCCTCTGTTCAGGCATCCTAACCAGCATTTGTTTTTTTTTTCTTGATAGTGTCCACGCTGATTAGGGAGAGAAGGAGTTTCAGTGAATGTGCACTTCGCTTATGGCTAAAGATATGGAATATTTTTACGCACTTATCCATCATTTGTATTTCTTTTGAAAAATGTCCCCACTTTATTTGCCTATTTATTGTTTTGGAGGGCATTTGGAGTCTTTTGAACTCCCTATATATTTTGAATATTAATACTGTCAGAAGAGAAGTAGGCATAAATTTTGTTGCATTTTGAAACCTGACTCTTCACTCTGTTAATTGTTTTCTTTGGTGTAGAGAAGCTTTTTCATTTGATGCAATAAAACTTTGTCAACCCTTTATTTCCTGGGCTTTCAGAACCCTATTGAGGAAGTTACACCCTGAGTCTACATCTTCAAGTGTTTTGTGTAAGTTTTTTTCTAGCAGTTTTAAAGTTCCAGTTCTTACGCTTAGGTCATGATGCAGTGTCAGTTGATTTTGTATAGGGTAAGAGCCAGGGATCACATTTCGATCTTCTACATGTGGATATTCAGATTTCCCGGCACCATTTGTTAAAGAGGCTATTCCTCTGACTCCTGTTTTTGCCATCTTCTTTGAAAATCAGATGGCTGAGTCTGGGAGCATTTATTCATGTCCTTCATTTGGTTTCACCAGTCTAAATGCCTATTTAGAGTACCACGTTGATTTGTTACTGTGTTTTGCGTGTACCGTTTGAAATTTTATTTTGTGACACCTGTAACATTGCTATATTTACTCCTGGCTACTTTGCGTCTTCTAAGTGTTCTGTGTTTCAGTACTAATTTTAGGAGTTTTTTCCATTTCTGTGAATAATGTCATTGTAATTTTTGATGTGGATTACTTTGATTCTGTAGATTGCTTTTGGTAATATGGTCATTTTTACAATATTAATTCTGCTATTCTGTGAGCATTGGGTGGTCTTTCCATTGCCTATTTCTTCTACAATTATTTTCAGGGTTTTAGAATATGCATTGTAGGTGTCTTTTCCTAACTAGGGTTCAGTTCATTCGTAGACTTTTTTTGAAGCTATTGAAAATGGACCAATTTACTTGATTTTTTCTTAATGAATTTTTATTGGTGTATAAAAGAGATATTGATTTTTATGTTGATTTTAATATTTGGCTCATTGACTGGCACAAAAATAGACCTGGACCAGTGGAACAGATTAAAAAATGTGGACACAGCTACAAACACACTCAGCCACCTTATCTTTTTTTTTTAACCTTTTTTTAAATTTTAGATGAGATTGGGTGCATTCAGGGTGCTATGGCCTTAGACTAACTTTTTTTGTTTTAAAAAATAAAAGAATGAAAACATATTAACAAACACATGTACGTTTACAAAATAACAGAAGAACAATACAAGCCATACTGAAATTCAGATAAGGTGATAAGAAATTAACAATGGTTGTTGTATTATGTATTGACTTCTTCAACATGATTACTCAGGAAAACAAATATAGACATGTAAGATTGATCAAATAATTAATTATTAACTGTTCCTTTCAATAAAGTGATAGAAGTCAGTAGTACAACCATGTTAGCTACCCTGTGTATGCATATATACATAATTTTCTCCTTCTTTCTTTTCTCCTTTCCCTCATCCCAGTTGTTCTTTATTTTTGAGCAGTTTACTTTTGTTTCTCATTACCTATCATACATCCAATTTTTTATTCACTCTTTCAGGTTCTTACACTAGTGAGACAATACAGTGTTTACACATGTGGGTCTGATTTATTTCACTTATGAGTATGGTCTCTAGTTTTGTTCATTTACCTATAAAAGCATTGAGTTTATCTTTCTTTATAGTTGTGTAATATTCCATTATGTAAAAATACCACAACTTTTTTTATCCATTCCTCAGTGGATGGAGATTTGGGTTGCTTCCATGATTTAGCTATTACAAATTGTGCTACTATAAACATGGGTGCACATATATCTCTATGATATGATGATTTCAGCTCTTCTGGGAAAATACCCAGAAGGGGAATACCTGGGTTGAGTGGGACCTCTAGTCCTAGTTTGCTGAGTAATCTCCAAACTGATTTCCACAGTGGTTGTACCAGT
>NW_004955465.1:13006434-13008370 GCF_000276665.1 Chinchilla lanigera | reverse complement strand
TCCTAAGAAGGATAAGCAGTGAGAAAGGAAACTAATAGCTAAGTTTCTCTGACAAAATTCTCCCACTTCACCAGAAATCTCTTTACCTAACTGATGGAGAACACTACGAAGCAGACTTGAGCAGGGCTTAAATTAACCAATTGGCTTATCCAAGCCTAGAACGCTTGTCTGGAAGTGGGAACTGGGTGCATAGTACGTGAACCTCTATGAGTCACTAATCCCTAATAAAACCTGTAATGGTGGATGAAGCTGGAAAGCCTCAAAGGATAAGACAAGACCACAGCCGAGGACACCTGGATGTGATCTCAATTAGATAAAGACTATAGCCTCAGGCATCTCACTTATGGGTGGATTAATTTAATCCTTATTAAGGATTAATTTAATACCTTACTTGGAGAAGTCCTTGAGTGATTCCACCCTTCTTGAGTACTCCCCTCCCTTCTTCTGATAACCAAATAAATATGGGTCACCCAGAGAAAGTCTTGGTTTTAGCTCTGAAAGAATCTTGAATTCTGTGAGAGGGCTTTGATCCTCCTGGAGCTCTGAAATCATTCCATTTGCCTCTTTGTATTTAGCCTTTGCTGTATGCTTGTTTGGGAGATTATGGACCTGATCAGTCTGCAATAATTAAGGGATATAATTAACCTGATAACTACCCAAAGTTACATTCTGTGAACAGAGTAGGAACCAGTTCCTGAAACAAAGAGCAAGTCAATTTCTTTCTTAGCCAAACCCACAATGAAAAAACTACAGGTGAATAAATGATGATTTGCCCTGGGGACTGCATTTCCCTTGCACATCCCAGCATGCACCTGGACAGTATAAGAGTCTCCTTGCTCTGCCTGTGCAGATTGGGCTCAAACATCCCATGACCAGGCTGCCTTCCATCTCCTAATCCTGCCACACATTCTTCATGTGTAGCTTTCTAATTCATAAATACTCAAGAATGATGCTGCTGACTATTATGTACTCAAGTACCAAGGAGGCCCCTTCCACCCAGATGCAAAGCTATGAAAATGAGTTTGGACTCAGGCCTGAGATTGGAGTTGATGATAGCATCAACTTTTCAGTAGCGTGGGAAGGATGGAAATGTCCCAAGGAGAGGCTCTGGACCTTATGTCCTGGTGACCGTGCCTTCACCAGCTAGAGTGCACCTGGCACATCATGGTGGTGGAAGGGCTTATGCCATGAATGAAAGAAAAGCATTGGGAGGTGAGTAACTTCTTCACTGCTTTATGGTTCTATGGTAAAATTCAGACACAGAAAGGTTAAGTTGTGTAGGATATATGTACAGGCAAATTAAAGTTGAAAGCTAAAAGTAAGTTTTCCTGCTGCCAAAAGGACCACTTCATTGTGTTAATGATTTAGAACTTGTTATTCATATAGTTGTGAGTATTTTGATGTAGGATCTCACAATATAAACCAGGCCAAATTCATTCCCATGATCATCCTGCCTCAGCCTCCCAAGTGATTGGAATTACAGGCGTGTGCTACAGCAGCCAGCTATGGAAACATTTTTAAAGCTCTACAATGTTTTCTTAATGGGAAACAAGAAGAGTCATTTCTGAAAGCCCTGCAGCACTTTATAGGAATGGAATCATCAAGGAAACTATGGCCCTGACTATAGTTACTGCAGGCCACTTTCCCAGTTCACTGGTACTTTGCTCCCATTTGCAAAAATCACCTTCTGTGAAAAGATGCACTTTATGCTTTTCAAATCAATGAGCTTGAGAGATGAAAACACACTTTTCAGATGAAGAAATACAAATGGCAAATAAGTATATGGAAAAATGTTCAACATCACTAGTCATTCAAATGATGCAAATTAAAACAACACTGAGATTCTATCTCACCCCAGAAAGAATGGCTATTATCAAGAAATCAACCAATAACAAATGGTGGCAGGGTTGTGGGGAAAAAGAACACTTCTGCACTG
>NW_004955465.1:12989344-13005119 GCF_000276665.1 Chinchilla lanigera | reverse complement strand
TTCTGCCTCGGAGCCAGCCAAGTATGGACTGAAACCTCCACAAACTGTAAGCTAAATAAACCTTTTCTTCCTTCATTTTGGGAGTTGGGTATTTTGTCTCAGCAAGGAGAGAAAAGTAACCAAGACAAATATGTAAGTAATACTGATACAATTTGTGTAACATACTTACTTTAAATTATAATTACCATCATATTAATTGGTCACACTAATGATTCACTGCAATTGTTCCCCATGCCCATGTATTATGCACTGATCCTCTCCCTCCTCCTTCTTAAGAGCAGCAGTGCTGGTGTAGCAGAAAATGTTCCCCTGCCAGTACATTTCAATTTTTTAGTTGCCCAAGTATCAGTTCTGCTTATCGTTTCCATTACTTTTGTTTCTTAGAAATGGCTAGTCACTGTGATGCATAGCTGGTCACTAAGATGCACATTGTAAGAACCAGTCAAAGACAGCCAAGTACTCTGGTTTTGTACTTCTCCTTGCAGACCACATAAAAACCTCACTCCCTGAGCCTTTAGAGCCTGATATTGTGGGAATGGTTCTGATTAGTGCCTGTGTATTTAAACAAATTCTGCCTCCAATTCCTTGGTGTTTTAGTGTTTTTGCTTGCCACAGCACCTTGTGTATTGTTCAAGAAGACTGACCATGCTGACCTCATTGGTCACTGGTCATTGCCATTGTGGATGGAACAGGAACCTCTCCAGGTCCTGACAGGAAGGTGCACCCTTGAGATTTCTCAAGTCCTCTCAGGGGCCTGGAGGAGGATTCTTGACTCCTGGCTGAGTGGCTCACATCAGAACCAAAAGGGAGTAGGACATGGTCAGATCTGGTCATGGGGATAATGTAAGATACTTGGGGTCACCCCAGTGAGTCTGTCTGTCAGTGCTGCTCATTTTGAGAAAAAAGGAGAGATTGTTCACCTTTTGTTAGTCAGGACCACCCTTGAGGGAAGAGGGTTGGTATGTTTTAACCTCTGAGTACCTGTTGAATGAATGTGTGAGTGAATGGGATGGACAACATAAGCAATAGGCTGCTCTGTCTACGCACCAAGACTGTGAAGCCCTGGTCACAGTGGCTGTTTGGGCCTCACCTGTAATTCTGTGGTGATCGATGTATGGCATAGCAGAGGCCTTGTACTCTCCTTAGCTAAACTGCACCTACGTCCTTGCAAAGGGCAGGGCCAGGTAGGCATCTGAATGGTCTCTCTCTGAGGGGCACCCACCCTTTGTCTGTTGCACCATCTTTCGAGGGTACAGAACACACATATAGGAAGTTAGAGATAGGAACTAGTTAGTCAAAACCTACAGTCTGTCACTGCAGGAAAAAGGGTTTTTCTGAGATTATGAAGTTAACATTGAAACCAAATCTTTAAAAAAAGGAAAAGAGTCCTACTCTTCCTAGAATTCTTCCTTGGTAAACTTGTCAGCAGCTGCAGTTGCTGCCACACCTATTGCTTCACTCCATGCTTTTGATTCATCCACTTCCAGCCAGCTATAACTTTTCCAGCTAGTCACTGCCTGCATTCAGGCACAGAGGCCCTCCCTCCACAGCCTTTTCTTTCCTATTCTGGTATCATCTAATGCCTCGCTGACATTATGGTCAACAATACCTTCTGACTTCCACATTTTGACTGAGGAAAAATTAGACTGTCAGCCCAGATGAATGAGTTTCCAACGCCTTGCTCAAAGGTCATCCCACCTAGAAACCTAAAATCAGTTGTACGGTTCTCAAAAACATCAAAGAGGGGGAACAAAAAGCCCATCAATACGTCAAAAGTTACCACTGTTATCCAAAAGGCTGATATAAGCAGTATGGACACTAAAAAATAAATGCCCCTTCAAATAAAAAGTTAAGGATCCTCAAAAGCTTCTACATCCATCCTGGGGACCAATCTATGTCTTTCCTGGTTGACAATGGAACAGAAATCTCTGCCCTCAAAGTCCCCTCTGTCAAAAAGTTACCATCACTGGGGCAACTGGAACCCTTGCCTCTTGCCCCTTCAGCCAGGGACTAACTTTCAGCCTGGGAGGACATCTCACATAACATGAATTCCCATATAAACCAGTCCCCATAATGCTTCTGGGAAGAGACCTCCTCTTCAAGGTAGAAGTGACCATCTCCTTTGTACCAATCTAATCAGCTTCCTCATTTAACCCTGAACTTTTAACTCTGATTGTTCCAGGAGAGGAAGATGATGCCTGCATTAGCCTGAGTCAGATAACTGCAATCTGAAATTCTGAAAACTCTCCTCCCAGAGGTCTGTGCCAAAGACTCATATCTAGGTCTGGCCACCAATGGTGGCACCTCAACATGACCCTCATTGATGTCAGACAAGGTCCCATGTCATGGCAGCACACTGGCATCCAGCCACACCCCCAGTTACCTAAAGCAGTTCAAGATCCTGATGCACTGTTAATCCCTTTTCACTCTTCAGTTTCCCACCTAAATAGCCTTTTGCATCGTTACCTCCAGATGCCACCTGGTTTACATGTCTAGATTTAAAAGATGCGCTCTTCTGCTTGTGGTTTGCTCCTATAAGAAGATTCTGAGACAGGATGAAAAGGCCAGCTCACTTAGACTCAATTGCCACAAGGGGTGAGGAACACTTCCATCACTTTCAGGGAGGTTCTAACAACAGATTTGGCTGTTCCCATCATCTTCTCTGAGACCGCTTGTTTCTCTGTCACTTCCAGCTCTATTTCTGTCTCCCAAGCAAACATTACCCTGTGCCATGAGAGACGTAATTAGGAACTCAGCCATATATCCAGATGCTTCAAAACCACTGTCAAACTGCCAAACTGCCAAACTGCCTGTAAAGAAACTGGTGGGAATATCATCCAGTTCAGGATCTCAGAGTTGTCAGTGCTGCCTCAGTCTTATGCTATCCACAGCCTGCTGGCACACATGCCTGGACCTAAAGAATGCCTTCTGCTTTTGGTTTGCTCCTTTCAGCTAGCCCATCTTCACCCTTAAATGAAAAGACTCCAGTTCAGGACTCATGATAACTGACCTGATTCCACCTTACAAAGGTTCAAAAACTTGTTTACTCTCTTTGGAGAAGCCCCACAGCAGACTTCCCTGGTTTTCCAGGACAAAATATCACTGAACTGCTGATTAAAAACACCTAAGCTGCCTGTTGGAAAGGTACAAAGCTCTGCTGCAATATCTGGCAGAAACTGGTTACAAGAAAGAAACTTGGCAAATTTCATGGAGCTTTTGTCTTCTATAGAATCTCAGTCCTTGAGTTAAAAAAACAATGGTGCTTACGTAGACTATCAGCCCCTGCGAATGCCCAGTAGGCTACCTGTGCAAATATTTGAATCCAGTTGCTAAGGGCTGCCTCCTCCTTACCTTTGTTCTTTAGTACCCATTGCTTTTCTGATCAAAAACCTGACAAGCTCACCTTAGGTTGAGACCAGGCTGTCCAGGTGTCCCATACTATACTGGACCTCCTGAATAACTGGACCACTCAATCCTGCCATGTACCTGCCCACCAAGCTCAGACCACCAGACCATGCCTGCCTGGTACTGACTGGTGAACTGTTCTTGAGCTGACCAGACTTAAAAACGAAACCCCAACAGATGCTGAGTACACCCTTTCTACAAATGGAAGTACTCTGTTAGGAATGGAGTCCAACAGGCTAGAGATGCTGTGATCACCTTAGACAAAGCTATTTTGGCCAAAACTCTCCTGCTACTGCTTCCTGCTGCTGTTTGGAAATCTTCCACGAATGACTCTACACCTGCACTCAAAATAATCCAGTCCAAAGGCCTAAGCCTTTTCCAGGGATCCAATAAACTGAAACATCAACCATAGCCAGAAAGAACTTTATCCAACACTCCAAGAAGATAGCCAGACCTGCCCCCACTGTACGTTCTGAAAGCTCAAACCGCTGTGCTGGCATTCATATCCCTGCAACCAACTCAGGCTTCAACATCTGTGTCACTGGCCCTGACCTAAAAATGTACAGATAGACTTAGTGCTCATCTGCACCTACTCAGGCTGGCCCAAGGCATTCTTTCCCCAAGCTGTGAGGGCAACAAAAGTTTGTAGGTCGTGTTGTGTAAAATCAACCCTGGATATGGCCTACACTTGACCTTGACCATTGGCAGCAACAATGGGCCTGCATCTTTAACAAAGGTAACTTAAAATCTAGATTGAATAAAACCTACATACAGCACACAGGCCATGAATCTCCAAAAAGGTTAAAAAACAGCTTCAAACCCGGTCCATAAAAATTTAGCTGAAAGACCAGTTATACCTGTAGACATCCCTGCATACACCATGTTAACAGCTCCTAAAGTTTCAGAAATACAGGCTTAGATCTACTAATCCAGAGTCCTGCTGAATTTCTGAAAAATTTAACTGGACAAGAGAACTCCTCTGAAGCTCAATCTCAAAAGACAACACACTCAAACTCCTGTTCTGGTCACTATGGATGCTGACCAGTCCACATATGGCTGAGGCCTGAGGACACTGTTTGTAGGATTGCTCATTATCTATTTCCCTTGATTTTTGTGCCTGTTCAGACTGTTTACCTGAGCCCTTTTTACCTGCAACCCTGCTAGCCATGGTTTTTGCCTCAGCACTGTGGACAATTAGTCAAACACTGGGCCAAGATTTGATGAATGTCCAAGGCACATTGGACACTCAGATTAACTCGTTCACTTCCTTGCCAGAGTACTGTTGTAGAACAGACAGGCCTAAATTATTTCTCTTCTTAAAAGCAGCTTAGAAAAACATTCTATAATGAGACAATATTGTGTACCTTGGCTAGGGCCCATCCTAGGTCACTGACAACCCTAATATTATTGCTTCTAGTTAGGCTTTATCTTAAGTGATGACATGTAACATGCCAGCAAATATTATGCTGGGGAAACTGAAAAGGGGGGGACATGTCGCAGAAAATGTCCTCCCATCCACTATACTTCAGTTTGTTAGTTGCCCAGGTAACAGTCTGTTTACAGTTCCTGTTATTTTTGTTTCTTAGAAACAGATGGTCACTGTGACTCACAGCTGGTCACTATGATGCAACTCCTAGGAACCAATCAAAGACAGCCAAGTACTCTGCTTTTGTACTTCCTTTTGCAAACCCTATAATATAGCCTGCCTCCCTGAGCCTTTGGTTCTTGATATTCTAGGAAGGATCCCAATCAGTGCCCGTGGATGTAGAACACATCTGCCTCCAAATCCAGGGTGTTGTTTTGGTGTTTCTCTTGTTAAAGCACTTATAGTGAAAAAAACATCCTACAAGCACAGATCCTAAAGCTGACCAATGTGAAATGAGAAGACACCTGAGTCGCTAATTTTCCATGACTTCTGTGTCAGCTCAGGACTGTTGCCAGAATTCTTATATCAGAATACAAGGCTATCTGCTCAACCTACTAGCACAATGAAACTTACAGATATTTCAAGCTTACTGACTGAAAGGACCAAAAAGAAGACATTTTCTCAATGACTGTTCTTCCTACTGAGGGCTCCAGCATTCACCCAGATTTCCATCTCTGAATCAGCACAAATGGGCCAACAATCACCTAACTAAAGCTAGAAATGCTTGTGTACTAATATAAAATTGTTTTCAAGAAGGAATTTAAAGGCAGCAAAAAAAATCTTTTTAAGAAAAGAAAAGACCACAAACCAGCAGAAGAAAATGCTTTGAGTGGCTTTGATGTCGGAAGGAGTTTTACAGAGAAACTTGGATTTCTGTAAGTGCAGAACATACCTGTGGTGCTTGTGAAGAGTAAACACCACCAGCCACTGGACCCACTCACAAGAGCCTCAGAAATAGGATTCCATAGGAGCAGGACACAGCAAACAATTCATCCTATTTTCTGATTTGCAGCCAGAAGAAATCACAGTAGATGTCTCCCTCTAATTTGTGATGAGTTTCTGCTGGTGCTTAACAGGGAGTAAATTTTATAATGTCAAAGGAACACACACAAGAGAAGGACATGTTGTGCAACCCTGGGCTTGAGCCTCAAACTCCTCCTGGAGGATCTGGGTCAGATGATGGTGATCTGAACCCCATGAGGAGACCACTGATGCAGACTGTGAGGCCCTGGGTCACCCATCCCAGTAACACAGGATCTTCCAATCTGTGTCATCTAAGTAGATCCTGACAATGAAAGTGGCCAGATGGTGATATGTGGGCAATGAGTCTAGGTCTCAAACTCTCACTGTTTACAAAATGCAGTTTACAATGGATCAGGGGTTTGCGTATGGGATTGGCAACCAAAACTGTTAGGTGAAAACATAAGGGGAAATCCTTCAAGAGAGACACAGGGAAAGCCTATTCGATAGGACTCTGGTAATCCAGGAAATAATGTCAAAGTTGAGAAATGATATTACATCAAACTAAAAGGTTCCTGAACAGCAAATGAAGCAGAGTGAAAATATATCATAAAAAATGAGAGAGACACTTTGTTAATTAGGCTCTTACAGAGAATTCATATCCAGAATGTAGAAAGAGCTAAAAAAATTACCATTAAAAATGTAGGCAATAAGTAGGCAAATGGATTGAATGGACATTCTGAAAAGTAGTATAAATGACCACAATGTATATGAAAATATGTACAGCTTTGCCCATCAGGAAAATGCCAATTAAATGACACTGAGGTACCATTTTAGCTATTTTAGAATGGTAATTATCAGGAATAAAAAATAATACATGATATTGAGGTTGCTGATAAAGAAAATTTTCTACACTGTGTACAGAGTATAGCTATTATCAAATTCAATCTATAGTCTCTCCAAATATTTAAAATTTGGGTTACCATTTTATCTAGCTATACCTCCCCTCATTTATACCTGAGAAATAGTAAGGTCAACTGATTGTAGAGATAACTGTACATCTCTATTTATTTGGGTGAAACTCACATTCACTATATTGTGCAAACAGCCTAGGTCCCTGATGATTCATTAACGGGTGAACGGATGTGACATACATGCAATGGAGGTTTTATTAGTTTAAACATTGGCAGAAAAATGGCAATCAGATACAGAGAAATAAGCCACACTGAGAAAGAAAATGGCCTTGTCTTTTTTCTTACATGGGAAATTTTAAAAGAAAAGACAGAGAGAGAGGGAGAGGGAGATGTTATGAAAAACTGTAAAATATGAGAGAAGAGGAAGGGAATGAGGACGGTAGGAAGAATGTGTAAGGGGATAATGGGGAAGTAAATGGTCAATGTTGCGCGCAAGCAGATATGGAAAACTGAAACCCATAATTCTGTATACCCACTATGCCTTAATAAAAAGGAAAAGAAAGGGCAACAAAAATTTTTAAAAACATTAAACTGGCATGTGATATACATCATAAAATATCCACTAAATCTACTGTAAAACTAGGAGAAAGCCTCTCACCTTTGCAGCCAAGAGAACACAGCCATACACACACATTCCCAAGACAACCTGTAACTGAAGGTGGAAGGAGAGGACTTGACTACATCACTTGTCACCTGCAACTTGCTGTGATTTTAATGGGAGATGCAGGTGGCTGTGTGTGACTACATTGTCTATATTGCAAAATAAATTTCAAAATCTCATGATTGTTAGAGAGTAATGCTTAGAAATGTGGAACAAAGCATGCAGAGAACTTAGACTCCACCGTGACCACAGAAACTGGTTTCAGCCACACGATTTCCCTGATGACCATGTTTCAAAGGAGGGGTCAAGGGCTTCAGAAAACATTCCAGGGATTCCAACTGGTAAGATTATTACTTAGCTAAAAAGACTCACACACCTTAAAGGTGCAAAGAAGATACATTGCCTACTGATTTCTTCAAAGACTATCAAATATAGGTGAAAGACAGAGAGAGGAGGGGCGGGGAGAGAGAGTAAATTTTATGTTTTTTACATCAGGGAAATTTTTTTCTTTATACTTGCATCTCCTCAAACTTGCTTAAGTCCAGTGTCTTGCTTTCCTCAGTGTGGACAAATTAGTACCACCACAAATGGATATTTCATTTATGGCACATATATTTCAGGCATGTACTTGGTATCAGTTGCACCTTCACATAACAAGGATTCAGGTGCTGTAGGACAGAATTATTTTTTTCTAAGTAGCGGGTCCACCTGGTTTATTGCTTTATGGACACGAACTAAGCCAGCCACTCATGAAGAAGACCCTGCATTCCAATGGGTACAGTACAGCAACATAACTCTTCTCCTGCCCATGTGCATGGTTGGGGAGAGCTCAGAAAGTAGAGTCCCCAGTGTGAGCGTTCTTTATTGTATTTCTGTGTATAGAGCAGGACTTGGACAGAAGCGGGCAGTGACCCATTCTGTGTCCCAGGAGTCTGTCCCCACTTTGACGCACAACTTGAGCACAGCTCTGCAGAATGGAAAACACTAGACACAGAGACGCTGCTGGCTGTTCACTTCCTCAGTGCACATCCTCCCTGTTAAAGTCATTAAACCTAATTGAGCCTGAAAAGCTCCTGAGTAAACAAATATGGTAATTATGGATGGAGAGGGAACGTTGCACAGCAGGGACTGAGAGTCACAGAGGATGTCTTTCTCCCAGGCAGGGAGACAACTGTTAAGTGAAGTCTTGGTGACACTTTTTGGCATCTAAGGGCTGTATAAATCATGGAGTTACAAATATGACCTAAGAACTCACCTCACCAGAAGGACGACTCATCTCTGGTCTACCTGCCACACACCAAGGTGGGCAGACCTGACCAGTCTTTCATCTACGCACACGGGCCAGGTAAACTTTCTCTTCAGGATCTACAGACTGTGGCTCAGCAAAAGAGCAGATGAGAGGGACTTTGAGGCTTAAGGTCTTCAGTCTTTTTTGTATCTTTAAAAGATGAGGACCACAGGCCCCCAGAAGAAGGGCACTAACTTCAAGAAAAGAAGTGTCTTCTAGAAATGTTGAGGCATCTCTGACCCTGTGTTCAGGAGCTTACAGAATCAGAGAGCTCTGGGGTGAATCATTGCATAAGGTTTTCTTCTTGCTTTCTTCTAGCAATTGGGAAGATTTAGGAGCCTCTAATTCATCTAGGAAAAGCTTGATTTCCCTCAGTATGAAATTACTGAACTATGGACCTGTCAGCATTACTATCTTTTATAAAAATGTGAGTGTTTCTGTTATGGTGAATTTCTGTATTTGAATATGGACGAACACTGTATTTTTTTACTATGTTGTGAATGCCATTTCTGTTGGTGCATTTCTGTTCTATTTGAAGTTTTCCAGTTCTGTTTATAAATGCTCCATATCAAGCCCCTGATATTAACCCATACATATAACTAAATTTGTTATTTTGCTGCTTGATAGAGGAACTATTATCAACTATTAACTATAAAATTGTCTTGCTCTTTGGAGAATTCCCACCACAAAGGTAATAGTAAGTTACTGTAACAAAGAATAACTCATTTTAATTTCACTATAGTTTTATGCAACAAGGAAGAATGCTATCATTTTTTAGTGAGAAAAGTGAGCCCAAAATGCATGCTGTTACCAGCCTGACTACTTAGTTCTTAGAAGTAGTTACGGAGTCATACATTTAGCAGGACGCAACACTTATGTTTTAAAACAGTTTATGAAGGGTTTCCCAAGATTTTCTGTGAGAGTAACAGTTCTCTCTCTTTTGACATTTTTACTTTGGTCAAAACAAAAAGTCTTCATTAGATGATTTCTCAAAACTGGCTTCAAATTTGACTGATACTCTTGGAATTGAGGGAGATGAAGCTCAAAAAAATCTGCGTTGAAATTTTATTTTTTGAATATTAATCACAAAGATAGCATAAGACAATATAGAGTCACCCACATACAGTGTCATAGGAAATGATATAGAGCTATTGGTGAAACATTTTTGCAAATTAAAAAAAACATAGTTGTGGCTTACACACTAGGAAAGCGCAGTGAGGTGAAGTATTTTCTCTGATTCAAATAATCACAGTTGGTGCTTTTTCAAAACAGTATCAGCTGGATTCACACTTTTCTGCTGATGCAGTAAAAAATGTATTTCCACATTATCAACAGAACAATCTGGACCTTTCTAACTGGACTTGGCATATTAAGTAACACATTAGTTTTTATACTCTATGTGTGCAATTTTGGGGGAGCCATCAGGAACAAATCAATACAGCTGCTTCTCATCCATTTACTTTTCACAAATATCTTGATGCTTGTTTCCAAAGTAGTGCCAAAGACAATAGCAGCTTTTGGTGTGAGAAACTTCCTAGATGACGTAGGCTGTAAGACTGTGTGTTACCTGGAGAGGGTGGCTCGTGGCCTCTCCATCTGTACGAGTGGTCTCCTCACTGTGGTCCAGGCCATCACCATCAGTCCCAGAGACTCTGGGTGGAGGAGACTCAAGCTCAGATCTCCATGCTATGTCCTCCTTTTGCTTTTTTCTTTTTGGGGCCTCAACACTTTGATAAGCATGAACTTACTCCATTCCATCACCAATATCAGGATGAACTCATCCCAAGTTAGTAACAGTGAGGGCTATTGCTTTTTTCTACTAGAAAATAAGAAGGTAAAGTGGATTTTTCTCACTGGCATGGTCCTACAGGATGTGGGCTTTCAAGGCATCATGGGTGTGGCCAGTGGCTACATGGTGTGTGTTCTCTACAAACACCACCAGCACGTTCTTTATTTGCAGAACTCCAAGTTCCTCTACACAGCTCCTCCTGAAATCAAAGCTGCTCAAAGTGTTCTCCTTCTGATGCTTTGTTTTCTTTTCTTTTATTGGCTAGACTGTCTTTTTTCTCTATTTATAAGTTCCTCATTAGTTACTCAGTTTACTGTCATAAATGCTGGAGAATTTCTTGCTGTTGGTTATGCCATTCTTAGTCCATTCATACTGATTCACAGGGAGGGACACCTCGGTCATTGTTGCAGCACCCGTAGGGCAGGAAACCACTAAGACATTACTATTGAATTTGTCTTTTCTGTGAGTAAATATGAAACTCTTCTCGATTCATTTGTGGAATATGTGGAACTAATCATATTAAATTAGCTCGCAATGATAAGATTTCCTTCTCAGGCAACTGTACTGGAGTCCGGAAGCCTGAGCTCACATGGAGATTAGAGAAACACAGAGTGGTGCACAAATCTTATGCTCCATTCAGCCTCCCTGGAGAAGAAGCTTTAATTCCACTACATGTGCCAGTGTCCTTCAGACCACTGTTACAGCAGTAGGGACCTAGAAATCATTTGGCAAATTGTACTACTGCTATGAGCACCCAGCAATTCCATTTCTAGATATGATCTTACTGACATGTTTTCTTTTTAAGAATTAAAACAGGAAACATTTCTGTACACTACTATGTTCATTATTCCCTAAACATATTAAGTACTAGCCAAAAGAACTGTCTTTATTCCCTACTTGATCATATCTGTAAATATCCATCCTTGAAAAGGGATTTTATGAAATTGATGCATTCATGGTGGGTTGTAAATATGGAATGACATAAAGAATTAATTTTAATCAATGCAAGTGTAATGCAAGAATTAGAAATTTGAAAGTGCAGAAAAATTATTTAATTAGATATTGTAAAAATAAAGATTTTTAGAACATTGAAGGAAAAGTACAAATTTTGAGAGAGACTGGCACATAAATGCACAGTATAAAAAATGTGATAGAACATATTTTGTATTTCTCGGTTTTTTTATTTTAAAGAGAAAAAACACTAAAAACAATGATAAAAAATTTCAAACCAAGATTGAAGGAGAATAATAATGGTTCATACATTTCTTATTGTTGTCTGCAAAGTAGTTGCTGAGACTACAAAATATATACATGAAAACTGATCAAGTGATATAAGCATAAACCTTTCCTTTCTTTTTTTTGTTTTTTTTTTTTATGGTACCAGAAATCAAACTCATGACCTTGCACTTGCCAGGCAGGTTCTGTGCCGCTGAGCTAAATCCCCAGCCCCCAAACCCTTTTTTTCAATGAACTAATAGAAATTAATAGTATAGCTATCTTAACTATCTTATATATACATATATATTTACTTTTCATTTTCCTTTCTATATTTTAAAACGTGATTTCAACTCTTTACACAATTAAAAATTAAATTATGCTTAAAATATTTGGGGTTTATTTCTCATAGTGTTACATATCTCTAGCTTCAAGGAGTTGCAGAAAAGCTGATTCTATATACAATTAATGGAGAATTCAGCTCTGAAATATTTGTGTATAATACATGATTGTACTAATAAGATATCTGATAATTATTTGAAAATGCTTAGTTTACTTCACATACAGGCTGAACACAGAATTTAGACTTGACAAATATAGCACTCCATGCTGTAAAAATTCTCCCACTTCTTCACTGTCTTGGTGGACTTTTAAGCTTATTCCTTCTCCCCTTAATGAAAGTGCATGTGTACTTCTTGTGCTGAGCTTGTACAATTTACACACAGCTTTCAAGTCACAACCTTGTGTTATGATATTGTTCTGCAATTTATTGAAGACTGTCTTCCTGCTGTAACTAAAGTGTGCATGATTGCAAGTGCTGTACTATTTACCTTGGTTTCCCTGTGAGTTTTTTGCATGTGGATGGCCTTTCCTAATCTCCAGCATAAAAAATAAGACAAAGAACATCTGGGGAAGGGGAAGCAATTTCTGCATCAGTCATTGCAGTGAGACTCAACAAGAAGGAGACTCAGGAACCCTGCAGGGAAGGACAGGCAATGTCCCTCCCTGAAATCATGCTTTCCTGACATGGAGGAGGCCAGAGTTCAATGCACATAACCACACATAAAAAAGAAAAGGACAAGACCTGAAACTCATGTGCAACTCCTGTAGCAAAGACCCACCACACTCATTCACGCCCCAACAAGAATTTTCAGATTTGAGTGTCGAGAGAGGACCACTGCTTGACGGTGAGCTTTTAAAAGAAAGACCCCCACAGAGCAGCACAGATATCATCCACGAACATCTCGCTGAGCTGCAGGAACTGGCTCATGCACACAGCCAGAACCCAGAGCAGAAAAACGCCGTTGCCTGCTCTGTAGAGTGCCTGTGGACCCATGATCCAGGTACTGCATATCAAGGGCACATCTGATTTTGTCACTTGAGAACATTTGTTATCAAGATAGAACATATTTTGAAAATGTTCACCAAGTTTCCTATTTATGAAGCAGGCAAGGCCAGAATGTTGCCCCAGGTATGGAGATGCAGCAGAAGGAGGCCTTGCCCCAGTGAAGTCAGGACTCATGGCATTGACATCACGACAGAAGCGGGAATTAGTGAGGAGCCCTAGGACTCAGGGAGGATAAAAGGGCCTGGACAGTGCTGCTCTGCAGAACTCCACCTTGAGCCGGCTGCACAGACCGCACAGGTGAGTACTCCTGACTCTGAGGACTGTGGCTGCTTTGGCTGTGGAAGGGGAGCTGTCTCAGGCAGGGCTGGTCATGGGTAGGGTGGGGAGAGATGAGGCTGAGAGCCCCTGTCACTTGTGGAAGAGGCAGGTGCCAGGGACTAGGGAGAAGACAGCTCGTCCTTCACCAGCTCACACTCAGAAGCCTCTGCTCAGCAAAGGAACTCCTGGGTGGCAACATGTTTGATGCAGGGTGTTTGAAGCTGCTCTTTTCTACCAGAGAGGCAGGAATGGGAGACTTGGGGCCTCACTGCCATTTTGGCATCAATGTGTGGGAGCACAATCTCTTCTCAGCCTGTGTTTTCCCCTACATAGGTGGGAATCGTTTTAAGCTGTTTTTTTTTTTAAATTTCTAGTATCCTTCTGTTCTTTAGAGATGTGATGCTCTTGCTTTCTATATTGTGATTGTATTCATCCTGAAGATTCTTTTTCCTAAGCACAAAATCTAAGACATTATATTTATAATGAATTGAGCTAAATGGAGAGGAGGATGCACAGCAACACTGACAACTCATTCTGTCACACCTGCTGGGCACTTCTGCAAGCTCTGCATCCCTCAGCTCTGAACTGTCAAGATGCACCTCCACAGCACAAGCACCATCCCTAGTTTATAGACGGGAACCTTGGGAATCAGGGGGTCTGGGGTATGCCCAAAGTTAGGCAGACAGGAGCTAGGGAGACCAGGGTTTCAAGTCCAAAGGGACTGATTTTAATTTCTTAAGTTGAATGATATCACTAAGTTATATGGGATATGTAAACTCACCCACCACTTGTTGTAGAGAGCCATTACTTGAGCAGACTCACAGAGTATTTTTTATATTTTACATGTCAAAGAACAGAATCTTGTGAAGACTTAGGGCTTGAAACACCTCACTCCAAGTTCTCCTTCAATTTATGGTTTGTGTTGAGAAGTGTGTTGTAATTCTGATGGGCTTTTCTTTATAGGTTATTTGTTATTTTTGTCTAGCTGCTTTTAATATTTTGTTCCTCTGCTAAATTTCTGGAATTTTCATTATTATATGCCTTGGTATAGGTTTACTTTGGTCATAGCTGTTTGGAGTTTTGTATACTTCATTTATTTCTATGTCAAATTCTTTTTTATCTTAAAGACAAAAACAGTAAAAACAATGATACAAAACTTCAAAACAAGATAGCAGGAGAGTAATAATGTTAGTACATTGCTTATCATTATATTTAAAGTAGCCATTCAGATTATAAGATATAGGTGTGAAAAATTGATCAAACCATATAAGCATTAACCTTTGTTTTCAATGAACTAATAGAAATTAGTAGTGTAGCTATGTTTGCTCATATATATATATTTTTTTTTTACTTTTCCTTTCCTTTTTTCTCCTTTCCTCATCCCAGTTTCTCTTCTTTTGAACGGTTTCTCCCCATTGTACATTTTCAACCTTATTTACTCTTTCAGCTTCTTACACTAGGGACACAATACAATATTTACACATGTGAGATAGATTTATTTAACTTATGAGTATGGTTTCAAGTTGCATCAATTACCTGTAAAAGTCTCAAATTTATCCTTTTATATAGCTGAGTAGTACTCCATTCTATGAAAATACCACATCTTTTTTATCCACTCCTAGGCTGATGGGCATTTGGGTTGTTTCCAAAATTGAGCTATTACAAATTGTGCTGCTCTAAACGTGGGTGCACATATATCACTATGGTATGATGTTTTCAGTTCTTCTCAGAAAATGTCCAGAAGTGGAATGAATGGCTTGAATGGGACCCTTAATCCTAGGTTTTTGAGGTGATTCCATGCTGATTTCCACAGCTGTTGCCCCACCCTCACCAACACTGGAGAAGGGTTCCTATTGCCCCACAGTCCCACCAGCATTTGTTACTGATTTCTTGATGGCAGCCATTCTCTCTGGGTAAATAGACACTCAGTGTTGTTTTAATTTGCATCTTTTGAATGATAAAAGATGTGAAACATTTTTTCATATGGTTATATGCTATCTGTACTTCATCTGAGAAGGCGTATTCATCTTATATGCCCATTTTTGGATTGGGTGTTGAAATTTGGGCTTCTGATGTTTTTCAATTCTTTATATGTTCTGGAGATAAGACTCTTTTTCTGAAGGACTTTTAAAGTAAAATATTTCCCCACTCCATGGGTTGTGATCCATTTTGACTTTAGTTTAGCACATGGTGATAGACATGGGTCTGGTTTAATCTTTGGCATGTGGAAAGCCAGTTTTTCCAGCATCATTTATTAAAGAGGCTATCTTTCTTCCAGTGAACATGTTTGGCCTCTTTGTCAAAGGTAAGGTGCCTGAGTGTGTGTAAGGTGCCTGAGTATGTTTGTAGTTGTGTCTGCATGTTCTAGTCTGTTCCATTGATCTTCAGGTCTGTTTTTTTACTGTTGATTTTATCACAGTAGCTTTGTAGTAAAATTTCAAGTAAGGGATT
>NW_004955465.1:12987336-12988929 GCF_000276665.1 Chinchilla lanigera | reverse complement strand
ACCCAGCTACACCACTGAATTTGGTTATTAAATCTATAAGCCTTTCAGTGGAGTTTTAGGAGTCTTTCGTGTAGAGTATCATGTCATCTGAGAATAATGATTATTTCACTTCTTCCTTTCCTCTTATTTCTCTCTCTTATTGTCTAATTGCTCTGGCTAATATTTCCAGAATTATGTTGAATAGGAGCGGTGGCAGTAGACATCCTTGTATTGTTCTTGATTTAAAGTGAAAGCTATCAATTTTTGACGATTTAGAATGAGTTATCTGTTGGGTTGTCATAGATGGATTTGATTAGATTGAGGTAAAGGCCATCTATTCCTATTTTCTATAGGGTTTTTTATCATGAATGAGTGTTGGACTTTGTCAAATGCTTTTCTGCATCAATGGAGATGATCATGTGATTTTTATCTTTGGCTCTATTGATATGGTGTATTACATTAATTGAACTGTATATATTGAACCATCCCTGCATTCTTTGAATGAATCCCATTTGGTCATGGTGTATAATCTTCTGGACAATTTGTTGTATTCTGTTTGCTAGTATATTATTGAGAATTTTTGCATATATATTCTTTAGCAAGATTGGCCTGTACTTCTCTTTTTTGATTGGGTCATTAGCAAGATTGGCCTATAGTTCTCTTTTTTGATTGGGTCTTTCTCTGGTTTTAGTATTAGGATAATATTTGCCTCCAGAATGAGTTGGGGAGAATTCCTTCTCTTTCAATTTCATTAAAGAGTTGGAGAAGAATTGGTGTTAAATCTTCTCTAAATTTCTTGTAGAATTCAGCTATGAATCTATCAGAAACTGGGCTTTTCTTCATTAGCAAGTATTTTTTATTACATTTTAATTTTCACTTGCTGATATAGAGTTATTCCAGACTTTTATATCTTCTTCATTCAGTTTTGGTAATTCATAGGTATCTAGAAATCTGCCCATTTCCTCTGTGTTTTCCATCATGAGAGAGTAAAGATTTCCAAGTAGGTGTTGATGATCTTCTGAATTTCTACAGGATCTGTAGTGATTTCATCTCTTTCATTCCTTATTACATGTATTTCAGGGTTCTTTTTTCCTTTTTTTAAAAAATAAGGTTGCCTACGGGTTTATCAATTTTATTCATTTTTCAAAGAACCAACTCTTCAATTTATTAATTCTTTGTATTGTTTTTTTAGTTTCATTGCATTAATTTCTGCCCTGAGCTTTATATTTTCCTGCCTTCTCTGGGTTTGGGTTTGACTTGTACTTGTTTTTCTAGATGGTTGATGTGCAGCATAAGATTGTTTATTTGTGCTCATTCTGTTTTCATGACCTGAGAATTCACTGGTATAAATTTCCTGCTGAGGACTGCTTTCATTGCATCCCACGGGTTCCTGTAAATTGTATCTACATTTTTGTTTGATTGTAGATAGTGTTTAATTTTTTCTTTGATTTCATCTATGCCCCATTGATTGTTCAGGAGGGTGCTGTTTAATTTCCATGTGTTTATGGAGTTCTTTCAATTTCCTCTGTCATTAATTTCCAATTTTATTACACTATGGTCTGATAATATACATGGGATAATTTCAGTTCCTTTGCATTTCCTTAAGCATGTTCT
>NW_004955465.1:12985436-12986400 GCF_000276665.1 Chinchilla lanigera | reverse complement strand
AGCATATTGCTGGATTTTGCTTCTTGATCCTCTATGCCAGTCTACTTCTTTTGGTTGGTGAATTGAGACCATTTATATTGACTGTTACAACTGATACGTATTGACCTATCTTTGTCATGTTATCTTCCCATCGTTGATTCTTTTTGTTTCCCTCTGTTTAATTTCTTACTCTGCTTGGTGCTTTCTTTCTGTTGTTGTTCTTGAAGGTGTGGTCTTTTGTATCTCTTTCTAGAATATCTTTCAGTACTCTTTGTATGGTTAGTTTTGTGCTTATGAATTTCTTCAGTTGATCTTTATTAGGGAAATATCTTATGTCTCCATTAAATTTGAAGGATAGTTTTGTAAGCTACATCAATCTGGGTTGGAAGTTGTTTTCTTTCAGGACCTGAAATACTTCACTCCAAGCTCTTCTTGAGTTGATGCTTTGTGTTGAGAAATCTGCCATGATTCTGATGGGGCTTTCCTTTATAGGTGATCTGTTTCTTTTCTCTAGCAGCTTTTAATATTCTGTTCTTTTGGTGAATTTCTGGGACCTTGGTCACTGTATGTCTGTGTGTAGATTTATTTTGGTTATCGTTAATGGGAGTTCTAGATACCTCCCTTATCTGAGTGTCCAATTCTTTTTCCTTTGCTTGGGAAATTTTGTGTAATTACTTCCGCCAATAGTCTTTTTATGTCATTTGTGCTGACGCCTGCTCTTTCATTCATACCTATTAATCTTACATTGTTTTTCTTTGCTTTGTCTTGCAGCTGTTGAATTATTATTTCTTGTATTCTTGTTATTTTTAAGAGGTACTTCCTTTCACAGTCATTAGCAGCAGTGCCCTCTTCAAGGTGTGAAAGTCTATCTTCAGCTTCATTCAAGGGTTTTACCAGCTTTTGATGGAAGTTATAATTTCCTCAATATCTGTTTGAATCTGTTTTATGCATTACAGTTCTTTCCTATATTGTTCATTCAAGGTTT
>NW_004955465.1:12954178-12984151 GCF_000276665.1 Chinchilla lanigera | reverse complement strand
GTGGATGGACATTTGGGTTGCTTCCACATTTTAGCAATTACAAATTGTGCTGCTATGAACATGGGTGCACATACATCCCTGTGATATGATGTTTTTAGATCTTCTGGGAAAATACCCAGCAGGGGGATAGCTGGGTTGAATGGGCCCCTGAGGTTTTCTGGGGTTCTGCCTGGCTCCCAAGCTTGTAAGGCAGAAGTGGGGCTGGCTCACAGTCTTTCCAAAGCTATTGGAGCTTCAGCTCAGCTCCACCTGATGGGGGGTGTGGGGAGTGGCCCCCAGGCCCCTCAAGCTGTCTGGGGCTCTGCACGGCTCCCAAGCTTGTGGGGGAAGGGGGCAGTGGCTAACCATCATTCCTAAAGCTGTCCAAGTTTCAGCTCAGCTGCAATGGGTGGGGGGTGGTTCTGCCATTATTTTTGTGAAGAATTTTTTTATGGCTTTTTTGCTATCTCCAGCTTTTCATTTACTCCAGTCACTCTTATTTTGTTCTTTTTTGCTTTATCTTGCAGCCATTGAATTGATTATTCATAGTCTCTTGCTTTTTTTAAGATATCTTTCTTTTCATGATGACTAGCCACTATTCTTCAATATCGGATATTCTATTCTCTTCTTCAATCTGTTGCATATAATTTCAATAGAAGTTTTAATCTCTTGGATTTCTGTTTGATCTGTTTCCCGGATTTCATTTGTTTCATATGTTGGGCATTTATGGTTTCCATCATTTTACTAAGCTCTTCTATTTTTTATTTGTGTTTTCTCTGATAGCTTTCATCTTGAGTATCATTCATTTCTGTATCTGAGAGATTATTTTTTATATAGCTTTTTTTCATTTGCTTTTAAATTTCTTTGGCTATCATTTCAGAAAGTTCCAGTGTTTGACTTCCAATTTCCTCTATCTCATTGTGCTCTGGGCTTGTCCTGGGTGGGTGGGAGATGGTTGTATTTTGATTCTGTGTCTTGTCATTTTCTATTTTCTATTTCCTATTTCATTTTGTTTTCTGTGCTGATGCTTGCTGATTTTTTATGGAAGATGGCTTTATCATGAGACTTCTCTAGGAGGTGTTTGTTCTCCAGCGATATCTTCTAGATATAGGTAGCTCTTTTGTCTATCTCAACACCTACCCTCCTAATGGTTTAAGGGTGAAAAGATGATATTTGGCTCAGCACCTAGTTCTTTTGTACTGGACTGTGGCGATGGTGATGACCCCACACAATCACAGTGTTTCATACAAGGAGAAAAACTGATTATAACACTCATGACATCCTGGCTCAAGTAGTGTAGTTAGCAATAACAGTACTTCCAAGTACAGCTTAGCTACTGACAAACTGTAGTAATTATTGACCTGATACCTTTAACCAAAGGGGCAAATTGTAAAGTTATTTAACAATTCACCATGTATCTGATACTTGTATGCAGTGATTTTCCTTTACTGTAGCATTTTTACCCTGTTAGGGGTTGCTCTGAGGGGTGGGGACAAGAGAAAGTGATGAATGAGGTCAAATGTATTAGAAGCAAACCTGAGGTGGGGAGGATGATCTCTGGGATATTGTGAAACTCGAGGATGCTGGAGAGAAATACTGAACAAGAAAATGAAGGAGTATTGAGGTGAATTTGAAAGAGAAGAGTCATTGTTTACTCACATGAAAGTTTCATAAATTCAAGAAGTATTTGAGGAAAGAGAGAAAGAAGGTCAGTAGAAGAAAACAAATGTAAGAAACCTAAACAGTGGAAAAAAAGATAAAGGAGAGAAAAGAGGAAGATCAAAAATATTAAACACAAAACAAAACAACAGTAACAAAACAAAGTAACCACAAGATACAAAACAGTACGATAGAAAACCCAGACAGAAAAAGAATAATCAATCAGACAAACAAATAATAATAAGAGTAGTCAAATTCCTCTGGTGTTCACAATTCTGTGATATTGTCCAAGTGCAATCCCAGAAATGTGCTTCTATACCAGCCAAGTTTGCCATGGCCTTTGTGCTGGTTATGGATCTGATTTGGCTTCTGCATGTGGGGGCTGGGACTGGCCTGCTGGTGGAATTCTGCAGAGCCCTTTGATATAAAATGGCAGACCCATCTGCCTTTTTTTCCATGTGTTTGTGTGCAGAAGCTCAATGCTGTCTCACCTAACTTATGAACTGCAGGCTCCTCACATGTGCTTTAAACTTTTCCATGCTGCTGTTCTTGCCTAGTCCAGAGTTTGCATCTACAATGGGGCCTGCTCTCACTGGTCTTGCCTGTGCTCCTCTGCTGGTTCCAGCTTGTTCTTGCTAGTTCTTTGGCCTGGTTCCAATGTCCACACTCCATTGTTAGAAAATGATTCTGCCTTATTTTGTTTTTACTCCTGTGTACCTTTACCAGTGTTTTCTTTAATAAGGCTAAATGCCTGCACCCATAACCTCCTCCTCTTCTTTGTCCTCCACATCTTTCCTCTTCATCTTCTTCTTCCTTTGATTATGGTATGTCCACACAATTTTAAAACATATCATTCATGATGTAATGTTCTACTGTAATTTATGAAAGTGCTTGTCTACCAAATGTAACTGTGGCTTGCTTGAATGCATAGAAATGAAATTAAGAATGCAGAGTTAAATATGCATCATGGAGAAGAAATCATTGACTGTTAAGTCTACAAAGAAGGTGTCCAATTGGTGGAAAATCACAACTAAAGAGCCTGGAATTTGTGTTACACAATAAGAACTATTCTGGGCTTCTCTCTGAAAAATAAAATCGAGTTGAGGAAACTTAAAATGAGCCTGAAATCTCAAGTAGAATGTAAATAAAAATAAAGAATTGCATAATTGAAATTGTTATAAGTCTAAATGTGTGTGAGGCAGGGAAGTGAACCTGGAAAAGTGAAATGTTAGACCTTACCATGTAGCTGTATGCACCATACCTGTTCTCTCAGAAACCCTGTTTATGATCTTTGTGGGGATTCTGCCCTTGCCTGGTAAATCTTACAGGAGACTTGCATAAAAATGGCTGAAAAATTCAAATTTGGTAACATAATCCTTAAAATGAAGAGGCTCAGATAACCCTGAGTAACATGAGCTCCAAATATTTACACACAGACATAGCACAAATTTATAAAAAAAACAAGCAAGAAAATTGTCTTCAAACTATCTTGTTAGAAACCTACAAAAGAATACACTCCCCAAAAATTGGATTTCTCATGAGAAAGTATAAATCTGAGACACACCTACCTGGATCACCTTTCTTCAACACTCTACACTCTGTGGGTTGGTGCACAGGGATGCTGCAAGTCTCCAGATGTGAATGTCATGAACAGCCAATGTCCCCTCATCTCTGTAAAGCTGATATGCATTTCTGGTCCCACTGTGTGGTAACCCTAGTGAAAGACTACAGGTCTCATGAGAGAGTCTCAGAAGTAGACTGACTTTTGTGTTTCTTTAAGCAGAACTGGGAGGGGAAGTAGTTGGAACTGACTGGTGAATGATCTATCATAGTAATTCAAATCAGATTTCTGCTCTTACATCTGAAGGTTTTATCCTTGTATAATCAAGGAAAACTGAGGTAGAGCTCTCACCTATTTTAGTTCTATACATGACAGACACCATGACTGACAGGTCCAAGCCAAAGATCTCTGTGAGCTAGACTTTTATAGTGACTGGCCATTAGCACAACAACACCTTGTCTACGGTTATTAAATCCCATCACTAATTCCTTGTCACCTTGGATCACATCATCCCATTGGGTTTCAGGATTTCATTTGAATCAGGAAGTCCTACCACGAAGACCCACTAGGATGCTGAAAGTGTCCTCATGAAAGTATTCATTTCAGACAAGGTGAAAGTTATGTTCTCTGGACCATTCTGATACAGGTGAATAGGTTTTACCTAAGAAACCATTTGTACCATTCCAAACTCTCAGAGCTTTTGAGTGGTTCCCTCCTTGGTGCCCTGAAAAGGGTCTGACATTTCTGCCTCATTCATTGCAGGCCAAATTGTGTCAGACAAACTAGCAAAACTTGGACCTACTCTGACTTCCTCCAGTTATGTTTGTGAAATCAAAAATTCTACTTGATGTTACCATGCTAAGCAATTTCACCTGGTCTAACTTTATATTTCTTTTCGCTTATGCTTTGAAATATAGAATCCATTCCTACATACATATCTTGAACTGTAATTCAAGCAATCTATGAATTTTCTCTGAATTATTTACACAGTTTTCATAGATTTTCTCTAAATTTTATCTTCCTTTAAAGTCTTCTCCAGGATTTTCATATGTCTATAGACCATCCTCAACTTCTGTTATTCTGTTGACCATAATTGGATGACCCAGTTCATAAGCCTCTAGTGGAAAATTTGGCTCTTTCACGTATGGTCCTCAACAAAACCAGTGCATTATATATAGTTCTATAAGGTCTATAAATCTAGTGTATCCTCAGGGCATGTGACAGATTACTTGTACGAACACATGCACTTCACTCCCTTCTCATGGTGAGAATCATATTAACTTGATAATATCATGTTAGGTGATATGAACTTCTGGCACTGAAATCCACGTCAAAGCTTCTTTTAAATATCAATGAAACAATATATTACATGGGGAGAAATTGTGAAATACAGGAAAATATCCTCTAGCATTTGCAAAATTAATGCCATAAATGTAGTAACATTCTGAATTATAAGAAGAGGAAAAAAATAAGAAAGTTAAAAGTCCTAGTGAATGGGGAAGACATGATAGGTGAATGAGGCTGAGTGAAGAATTTGCCGCACACAGCAACACCAGGAGCAGATTTCTGAAAACTTAAAAGTGCAAAACCAGAAGGTGGAATTTGGAAAACTGTTTGCAGGGCAAAATGGCGGAACAGTCCATCACCTTCACCAGTTGGCCTCCTCTTGACTCTGAAAAGTGCTGGGAATTATGGGTAAGATAGGGTTCCTCTCAGTCTCCATCATGTCTGCAGCCTGCCCCACCCTGGTCCCTCAGTTCAAAGCATTGTAAAATCTACATTCTGAAGCTGCATCCTTCCCACCTGATACCTCAGCTGTCTAACTTGTCCTCTACTGGAGGACAGGGGAACCAGATTGTTAGGTGAGGAAACCAAAATTCCCTTCTGGATACCAGCCAGCCCAGGAGTGAAGGGTTAGACTCCAGTAACTGAAAGTGGGAAAAACACTTCCTGTGTGCAGAGATCTCTTGAGCCCTTGATGAGAAGTGGGCAAACATGATGCAGACAGGAACAGAGAATCAACCAGCATGTGCTGGGTGAAGTAGACCTGCCAGAGACCCAGAGAATTTTATTTTTTTATTTTATTTTATTTTATTTTTTTTGTTTTTTTTTCTGGTACTGGGAATTGAACTCACGACCTTGCACTTGCTAGGCAGGCACTGTCCGCTGAGCTAAATCCCCAGCCTGACCCTGAGAATTTTGAATGGTAACCTGCAGCTTACCCTGGGGTCTCGGGCAACCTCATGACAGCCATGATGGAAACCCTTATCCTTTTTACTGTGTCCTAATGTCCTCCCAACTGTTTTCAAAGCACTCCATCTTGATGTCAAAGCTGATGGTATCTGCCACATTCTACCTCAGGCATCTCATCCTTTGCAAAGTTGACCAGAACTCACTTCCTTTTGAGCTTTCAAAAGAACACTTTCCTATTATTTGATCACCAGTAAACAGTTAATCACACACAAAATCTTCCATGTCCACCGTGCAAGTGAATAGAATGCGTGGAAATGAGCAATTCACCTGTTCACCCCAGAAGTGCAGTCTCTCAAGACCTGATCCAACCCCATTTTCAACCCTAGCTTCAGTTTTCTAAGTAGCCTGACCATGTTGTCCAGTGCCAGGTTTTCCTGGGTTTCCTTCCTCCACGAAACCTGAAACCACTTGGGTTATAAGAGAACCATTCTGTCTCCATCACCTAGGAGACAAGGGCCTGAGATTGGTGCTGTATCCTGACCTCACAGAGCAGGGCCTTTTGAGGTGTTCCTCACCTGGGAGCAGGAAGATGCTTTTCTGAGCTCACCGTGGATGCTGTGGCTGCATAAACAGAGCAGTGAGAATTACATATTTGCAGTAGACTCTGCTCATCAGTACCGACATTTGATACATTTCAGATTGCCTTTCTCTGAACAGGAGGACATGATCTTGGTTCTTAAAATGTTGCAATGAAAAAGAACTTGTGCAAAAGCAATTAATATTAGAGAAAGACAGAATTTTTGCCTGATTTGTGAAATGTAATATAACAGCTATGAGACAAGATTGTTGTTGAATGTGCAGCCCCTGTGCAGTTATAAAAGAGCAGAGGAGTGCCTATAAGTATCCTCTGAATAGTGCTTCAGCAGCTCCATTAGAATGAAAGCTTTATGAAGTTAGAACTATGTTTCTTCCTGTCTAATGTGGGTCATGCCAGGCTCCAAGTTTGACGTATAATTGACTCTTAAAGATTTGTAAACAAAATTATTGTATCTGTGATCCTCTGATGTAGTTCTGAAGCAGGATCTAAAGGAAAACAAGCTTTCCCAGCCTTAAACAATCCCCTTGTAAAATCCCCTCCTCTATGGGTGTAACTCATTGTTCTGATACACATAAGATCAGCAACTATGACCAGTAAACAAGGTTTAAGACATTCTGTTCTCACAAATTCATGAGATTGTATTTTTTTCAAGGCTATGTTACTAATTGTTTTGTCTTGCTTCTGCACCCTCAATTGAAATCCCCTTCCCAGTTTTTCTCCGCTAGAAGGGCAACTCCCACGTGAAAATGTATAAAAACTGGGGTCTTTCCTTTAGGGCTCACTCAGCTATTTTGGACAGGAGTCCCACTGAGCCAGGGGTAGACCTAATAAAATCCTCCTGATTTTCCCCCTTGTTCTCTTTGATCTCTTGGATTCTGTACCAGTTCAGCTGTGCCTTATGTTTTGTGACTTTGACAGTTTTGAGTAGGACTACAAGGTGTTTTTTTTTTTTTTGGTTTTTCTCTAGTACCGGGAACCGAACTCACGACCTTGTGCTTGCCAGGCAGGCACTTTGCCACTGAGCTAAATCCCCAGCCCCCAAGGTGGTTTGTTAATAGCCCTAATTTAGTATTTGTTTCATGTTTTGTTTTTGCATAAAATAGGGCAATGAGTTCAGAGGGACACTACCACAGAGCTGAAGTTTCGTCCCACTATATCAGTTATGAACTCAATGTTTTTTTCCTCACAAAATAATCTGCTGAGATCCAGAGTGATGACATTTTGGAGGAGCCACTGTGAGATAATTGAGATTAATGAACCCTGGTAACCTTGCTTATCACTGCTGATGTGGAGGTACTGTTTGCTAGGTTTCCCCTTTATCCTAAGGATGCTCAACTTTGCACACTCATTCATTGGAAGGAAGATCCCAAGTCTTGCTGTAGGAGGGTTCCAGGAGGTTGTTCTTAACTCACTCCTCAGGTTAACAGAAATTATTTAGAATTGTTCTGTAAAGAGGATTGTCCCTTTTTGTGAATTCATATATTTATTGAGTCATGTATTTATTGTATGTGCTGGTGTATTTTTATACTTACATTATAACCCAAAGACACATATATTTTCTTGTTGTTTGAGATTTTCCAGTTTGTATGCATGTAACTGCTAGTAGAGAGAGTGGAATCCTCTACTGAAGTGTAGGTCATACTCAATTCAGGAGGATATGGAATGTGAAAGTGTGAGCACTTCTGCAAGTACTCAGTTTATCACATAAACCTCCTGTAAATGTTAACAGTTCAGAAAGATATTGAAACTTGAAAGAAACTTATATACATATACACGTATATATGATATATTATGTATGTTGACCCAGTTATGATGTTGGTTTTGTGTGTAAATTACTGAGTTTTGTCTCAACCTGAAGAGTATTTACTAATTGATTGTTCACACTATTATGTTCTATGTGTTTAATCAGCTTTAGAAGGCTTGTTTTTTTTCTCCCTGATAAATGGAAACAGAAAGGACTCCTCATCAATAGTGTGATCTAATCAAAGTATCTGATGAATGGCTAGCATATATAACTGCTTTAGTGATCCTGGTTTATATTATAAAAAGGTAAAACTTTGTACTAACTGATGAGGTTCCTAAACTTCAAAGCAAATTTCCCTGTTAAAGCTGACTTATTTTACTTTCAATTGAGGCAAGCAAAAATCTTGAAATGCTGGTACAAGAACAACATCTATGCATAAATCTTCAGCATCTACACACAAAATACTGACATCAGTAGTTTTAAAAGTAGTAATAAAAACAGTGAATGTTATAAACTTCATTATCTCTTTAATAGGAAGATTTGAATAAGAATGAATGGAGAGAACATTAACACAGTTAAAGAAATTCTTTAGAGATATCAAAAAATTTGGGGCTTGGGAAAAAATAATTTATCTCTTTTAACAAGAATAATGCAACATTATAAGCTTCCTCTCAGACTGATAGATGTTTTTAAAATTAAATCTTCCAATATTGAGCAATTCATTTCAGATACCTTAACATATTGTGTTGCTTTACACAAACATATTATCTATGTTTATTTTCAATTTAGACAACCAATGGTCATTTAAATCAGAATTTTATTACTTATTGTGTATCTTCAAGTTTATATTTAATTATCTTTTTCATACTCTGACACAAGAAAAACATTATTTTAATTACACATAGTAATAAAATAGAAAAATCATTCCAGATAAGAACAGTGAGAAGTATTTATTCATTTCAGCTGCCCAGTGTTGATTGGGCAGGCCTCATTTCCCTCCACATAAATGCCCTAAATCACTGAGCCACTGAGCTCCCAATGATGGATCTTTCATGAATGTCTCCAACATCACCAGCCTTGGACTTCATTAAACTTCAGTTATTCCCACCAACACTCACCTCCCAAATGTTGGGTTCTTGAGGCGTATTCGGTCCAGACATTTGTTTCTAATAGTGTCACCAATCTTAGACCAGATGTACCAATTTGGGGGAACTGCATGTAATCCCAACTGACCAAACAATATAAAACAGTGCTGAGGTAGGAACAGAATATACTCAGTACAGTCCCAATTAAAGGGAGAGGGACCCATCCCCCATGTCTTGTCTTGGAGCTTGATGATTATACAGGACAGGACAACGCAAGCATAGCACACGTGGTCAAGTTATCCTGCTCAGATAGTGCCTGGCTTCATCCTCATCTCAGGATCCAAAACTCAGAAATCTGGAGGGTACTTTTCATCTCAGCAATGACACAGAAAAAAGGAAATATAGCACTCTTTGGACAATCCAGTTGCACAATATCCTTGTTCATGTTTTGCCAGCAATTATATCTCTCTTGTGCATTCTATTTGTCTGTCTTTGTTTTTTGGAGACAGGGTCTCACAAGGTAGTTCAGGTTGGCCTTGGAATCACTACACAAACCAGGCTGATCTTAAACTCCTGGCAGTCCTCCGACCCTAGTCCCTCAAGTGCTGGGATCATAGTGTGCACCACCATATCTGGGTTCCCATCCATTCTTAACACTCAATAATCTATTCTTCATGATTCAAATTGCAAAAATTAACAAATATTTCTTCATTTAAATTAAATGTAGAATCAGATTAATTTGTAGGCCTTGGGTGATAGAGACACTGATAGCACTATGGAGAGAGCCAGGTCACTAACAAGTGATGCCTGGAGTCAAACCAAACAGAATCTATTCATTTTAGTAGACATAAATACAAATTTCTAAAAGCTCAGGAAATTCAGAACATGGTTATATTGCATTTTAGGTACTCTGCATTCATCCAGTTGCCCCCTGGATTCAATCTCTTTGATTTCTCCACAGTCTTCATGAACATAGCATCAAAGGAAATACATTTCACAGTGCTTTGAATTCTATTTCTCATGCATTGCTCTTCTGCTCACTGATATTACACATGTGCATCATTCCATGTGAATATATTATGACTTAACCCTTCTTTCATCAATTCCATAAAACTTGATTCTATGAATAAATAATTATGGATATTTTCATGGCAAATAGTAAACAAACAAACAAATGAAAAACTAAGACAAAAACCAAGCTCTTTTGCTGGTACTTAGATTGTGTTTTTTTAAGAAAGTAAGGATTATTAATTTATTTGTTTCCTATAACAAATCTCAAAGAACAAATACACCTGTCATATCAAATCAAAGAAATGTAATTCAAGGAGGAAAAGGGAGGGTGACTAGATATTTAGAAATCATTCATTAAGTTTTGTTCCTGCTGCCTACTACTGAAACTGTGCTAATGAAAGACCAGTCTTACAAATATTAACATAAAATCATTTCTTGTGTGTTCCTGAGTGGAGAATGACATTTCTGTCAAATTGGTAGGTGTGTGTGTGTGTGTGTGTGTGTGTGTGTGTGTTAGTTGTTGCAGAGTGAACACAAGGCCATCATACTCCAGGCCTTTTAATTTTTTCTTTCTAGCCAGGTTGTGCAGCCTGGGCTCTGACCTGAGGTCTTTCTTGTGTCTCAGGCTCCCAGAGGTCTGGGATTACAGTCACACACCACATCACACAGCATGTAGTATTTTATGATCTCTGTATCAGCTCAGGGATGCAGGTCACCAGGACCATTGTTTGATACTAGAGACTTACACAGTTCACCACTTCGGGGATGCTGTTTCACAAGCAGCATAGCAGGATGAACAGTAGGTTCATTTCCACCTATAGAAAGGAGAATGCAATAGACAATTTCTCAATGTCTTTCCACCCTGCAGAGCATGCCAGCACTTAGCCTGGAACCCATCCCTGTGAATCAGCACAAAAGGACTGAGGATTGCATAACCGAAAGTCAGAAATTCTTGAAGATTTATTGTTATGGAGTCACTCTTGAAGGAGAAAGCTAAATATAAAGATGTGAAACAATCTGTCCAATAAAAGAAAAGAAAACAAAGCATCAGAAGGAGCACACTTTGGGCAGCTTTGATCTCATGGGGAGTTTTGCAGACCACTTTGGACTTCTGCAGGTGGAGAACACGCTGGTGGTGCTTGTGGAGAAGAGTCACCAGGTAGACACTGGCCCCACCCATTAGACCTTGAAACACAGTGTCTCTCAGGGCCAGCAGAGTGAGGAAAATCCAGTTCACTTTCTGACTTTTTGGTAGAAAATCACAATAGACGTCACTTTTACTAATTTGTGATGAGGTCATATTAGAACTCGAGACGATATAGAGTAAGTTCATGCTTACCATAGCATTGAGGCCCCACAGGGAGAGGAGCAAGGGGAGGACATGCCATGCAGACCTGGGCTGGGCCCTCCGCCACGCTGAGTGTCTGGGACTCATGGTGATGGCCTGGACCACAGTGAGGAGACTGCTGGTGCAGATGGAGAGGCCCTGGGCCACCCTCCCGAGATAAACAACAACCTTACAGCCAGTGTCACTGAGGAAGTTTCTGAAACCAAAAGCTGCTATTGTTCTTGGAATTCCCTTGGAAAGAAGCAGGATAATATTTGTAAAAACCAAATGGGTGAGAATGAAGTGTGTACTTTTCATCTTAGTGCCTCCAATAAAGCATGTACAATTCATAAAAACAAAGATGTTTCCTGTCATGCCAAGTCCAGTTAGAAAGAAGAAAATTACTCCTTTAACAAAGTTAAAACCCATTTTTCATATTGAGCAAAATTGCTATTCTTTATATATATATGTATATATATATTTATATATATGTATGTATTTTAAGAGTAGGAAAAATTTATTGAGAGAAAGAAAGCTTCTGTCTGAGAGGGAGAAAGGGGGCCCAGAAAATGGGTTACCCAACATTGTCTTCATATGTAATTCCATCTGTAAATACAAGATATGGATTTTATAATTCCTCTTTTGTCTGTTTATCCAAATTGTTTTTAAAGTAATTAATCAGTGATTTATATTTCATAATATATTTGCAATATGTACACACTATTTTCTTTTAGTAGTTTGAATATCAGAAAAATTTCATGAGTTATAGCATTATTTTATAATTTAAATTTATTTTTCCAATTAGGTAATTAACTCAAATGTTTCCCAAAGCCAATACTTCCCTTCGAAGCTCTGCTATTTGTCAGGTCTCAATTTATCTCATGTACTACCACACACACAATTTCTTTTCCAGAAAACATCATCCATTTTTTTCCTTTTTCTTATAAGCAGTAGCTGGTGTGCAAATTGTGACAATCATTGCTTTTTAAGTTGTGTAACATCTTGTGGAGATTTTTATATACTGGTACATTGAAAATTTTAGCTCTTACTAGACCTGCGTGGCATTCATCTGTCCGATGCACTGTAATTCATCTCTTAGTCTCTCTTTTCACTGTCCATTTGTTATTCTTTTTATTGAGAGATCTCAGATTATCTTGAGACAGGAAACATATTTCTCAGTGGTGCTACATAGCAGTTACCACTAGAAAAATTCACCTCTCTTGGGCAATAAAAGCATGACTAATGTTTGTGGAAATTTCTAAAGCAGTTTTGCTTTCCTTGCAAACATAGTTCTCTTCCTTCACATTTCACTCTCCTTTGTTTTCCTACAAAGAAGGCACATGGGCCAATAATGGTACAAGCATGAGGCTAAATCCCACATAGAGGAACAGGAGAGAAGCAGGGATAGAATTCCAGAATTCTTCAATTTTAGGAAGCAGGTGGTGATTGTCTACTTATGAGCTATTATAATAAAAATGAATACCATAAAATAACCCCCACTGATGTGACATTTGAGGTATGCGTTATACACGATAAATCCCTCTGCAGCACTTGGCCAGATCTGCATAGCTGTATCTGAAATCCTGTTCTGTGTCCAGTCTAAGGCTCAGCTTCCAGAAACGGCTTCCAGCCCATTAAGGGCATCAGAAACGTGAAGACAAGGACGTGCCCAAGAGACCCAGGCCTCCTCTCCTGGCTGCACTGAGCTCCCAGACCCCGTGTTTAAGTTGGCCCACACTGCACTGTGGTTTGGGCTCACACACTGCCTCTCTGTCCCTCACTCGGGGTCACTGCATGGGCTGTGGCGCTCCCTCAGACTCCCTTGCTCTCACCCCCGTCACACTAATATCATCCCATGGGGTCTTGGTTTTGCTTCTCAAGGACTCTTACCCAGATCACACACCTATGTGACACCGCTGATTTGTACTGGACAAAATTTTAATGGGTGAAATGATGACTGAGTCATGAATCTTTAGTTATGGAGAAGCTAATCTAGGAAGCAGCTTTCCCAGCTTCACAGTAAGTGCGCCAGCAGGGCGCCAGGTCGACGGGACTCTCAATCAGCAGGAATTGCCTGATGCGGGATTGACCAGGGCAAAAAGCATTTTCATATTTCACATTGTGGAATTAGGGGTGAAGATGGACACTTCTGTAGAAGTAGAAAGTAGAAGAAGAAAGTGAAGTAAGGCAAAGCCAACAGGTCACCCAACTAAGAGAACTCAGAGTAGGTCCTTTGACTGTAGCGTACAACAACGCCCACATGCACTGCAATGCCATATCCATGTTTGTAAAGAGAAAACTGTGACTGTACCTCAGAGCCCTGTACTAGAAATACTATTTTCCTCAAAAATCCAAGTGCATGAGATCACATTTCTGGGTTTTTCCCCAGGGCCCATGACAAGTTCTAGATACGTGTTTCTCAAATATGAGCAGGTTCCCTACAATACCATGTCCACTAAGAGAAGGGAAGATTATTTTCTCAGTGATGTTAGTCATCTTCTGACTTCATAGATCAGATTAGAAAAACCTTGGGAAAAGCACAAAGAAGCAACGATGACATAGTTCAGGTCTGGGCTGTGCTTTGGAGATGTAAAAGGAAAGAACTGTTTCTGAGGCATGTGAGGCACAGGAGTTTCCGGCAGTTGCCTGATCCCATTGTTTGCTTTTTCCCACCTTCTGCTTTCAGTGATGAGCAGATAGTGATAAGCACCTTCCACAGCCATCCAGGTCCCTCAACATGCATCATTCTGGAGGAGGAATGACAGGGTCCATACCAGACTCTACTATCTACACCAGATCCACCGAGAGACACCACTTCCCAGTCACACAGAGCATGCAGGGCTCTCAGGGTCTCAAACAGAGCAAACTGGGTGAAAGCCAGCCGGCCACAGCCAGGGAAGCCACAGTACAAAGTGCCCTTGAAATTACCTTGCTCACAGGCCTCCCCCTGGTTCCTGCTCCACACTTCCTGTAATGGGTTTCTCTGCGCTGCTCCCAGTTGCCCTTCGTCTCTCCAGCACACCCATCCCTCACAAGGGGAGAGAGCTCAAAATGAAGCCCAGCTTCTTCAAAGAAGTGCACTTGGCCAAGGGGAGGGCAGGGGCTGACCCCTCTTCCCTGCCCTGAGTGGGGACCAGGGCCACACGTGACACAGAACAGACAGCTGAGGAGAAAATCCACCCCTGCTTGAAAGTGGGACCAAGTCTGAGGGAGATTTGTTTCTGATCTCCCACACGGGTGGGGTCAGATTGGGATCACACAGCTCTTCACCTCCATTTCTACGGATATCACTTCCGCCCTAAAGCAGAGGCCCAGCTCCCACCTCTGGTCCTGGTCTATGGACATGAGAGACATCGTCCTCACTGTGTCTTTGGACTTGGTGAAATCCAGTGCCTTTCTCAACCCCAGTGATCACCCCACAGATAAGGCCACCGCAAAGTCTCCTGTTGTGACCCCTACAGTCAATTTATACATATTGTCTCTTTTCTCTATTATCTCTTTCTGTATTTCATGCAGAATGAGCTTCTAGAACAGAAATTTATTCCTTCTTTAAAATCGTATGTAGTTAATATTTCAACCTTAGTTTTATTTGTCATTCCCCATTTTAGATTTTTTCCCTGCCAAACTTACCTCTGAATTAGTCAAGTCCTCCACATAGTTTAGCAGTGGCACTTTGCAACAAAATACCCCGGATGAGCTTCCTCCCACCACCTCCCTGCATAGTGAATGGTGCGCTGCACTCACAAATCCTTTTTCTCTCCCTGTTTCACCTGAGCACACCATGCTGCTGTGTGCATTCTGTCCCTTTCTCCGCTGCACGTTGAGGACACCGGCTGGATGGCGTCTTTCTGCCCTGTGTCCAAGTCACGCAGCACAGACCTGCTATTCAGTGCTGAATACTTTTTGTGAGTAAACGGTTAAACGTGGCTTTGGGCTGTAAAGCTGCAGAATGGTCACAGAGAAGAGCTGAGAAGACAGTGTGAGATACTGGGGAGGTCACTCGTACTCCTTATGGATATTACTGTGGACTGACCTGGGGTTTGTTTCCACACTTCTACTGCTACTGCGAATGGCACACACTATGCTTTAATAGACATAAATTGTGGTTATTTCTCACTGGCATTTTATTTATTATCTGCTTATTATGGTATTATTTATCTGGTATTACTCTCTTTTTTCTCAGATGACTGAGAGATCATGGAACAAGCAAAATTTCCTTGCTTTCCTGAGGATGTCACACCTTCGCTAGGGAACCTACACACTGATAGCTGTTCTGGAGGTTGTTGGAGACAGGACATTATGTGTGTGTTTTAATGAGGCCTCATAAGTTTGTTGCCTTTGACATGTAAAAATTTAAAAACATACTCTCTGAATCTGTTCAAGCAATGGTTCTCTGTCACAAGTGGTGGATAAGTTTACATATTCCATATCACTTAGTGAAATCATTCAATCTAAGAAATTAAAATGGGTCACTTTAGATTTGAATCCCTGGCCTCCCCAGTTTAGCCTGCCTGACTGTGAGCTTGCCCCAGACCCCTGATTCCCACTGTTCTCCTCTACAAAGGAGGGGTGGTGCTTGTGCTGTGCAGGAGCCCCCTGACAATTCAGAGAGCTGAGGATGCAGAGCTTGGGGCAGTGACCAGCAGGTGTTAAGGAATGCGTGGTCAGTGTTGCTGTGTGTCACCCTCTCTGCTCATTATGGTATAGTGTCTTAGAATTTGTGCTTTGGAAAAGGGATACTCACAATGAATTCAGTCATCAGAAAGAAGGCAAGAGCATCATATCTCAAAAGCACCGACGGACACTAGAAATAAGAAACATACCTTAAAAATATCCCCCCCCCATGTAGGGGAAAACACAGGCTGAGGAGAGACTGTGGAGACTAAGGGCTCCCACACACTGCTGCTGAAATGTCAGTGAGGCTCCAAGTCTCCCATTCCTCCCTCTCTGTTATGAAAAGCAGCTTCAAATACCCTGCATCAAACATGGTGCCACACAGAGGTTCTTTTGCAGACCAGAGGCTTCTGGGTGTGGGTTGATAAAGAATAAACTGTCTTCTCCCTGGTCCCTAGCACCTGCCTCTTCCACAAGTGACAGGGGCTCTCAGCCTTGTCCCTGCACACTCCTGCCCCTGCCCCGACCTGCCTGAGACAGCTCCCCTTCCACAGCCGAGGCAGCCGCAGCTCTCAGAGTTAGGAGTACTCACCCGTGCAGTCTGCGCAGCTGGGTCAGAGTGGATTCTGCACAGCAGCACCGGTCAGGCCATGTTTATCTTTCCTGAGCTCCAGGGCTCATGGTCAACTCTTGCTGTTGTCAAGACGTCAGTGTCATGAGGCTTGGCTTCACCAGGGAAAAGGGCTCCTTCTGTTGCATCTCTAGCCCTGGGGTTTAGCTCCACCCTCTACTTGCAGCCTTATAATCTGACAGGTCAGCAACTTCCTGATGCAAACTACAGTGAGCGTGCAGTAGTGAGTAGAAGGAGTGCAGTGATATTCAGAGCTTTCTGTGCTCCAGGTTTCAAGAAGCAGGTTAGGGGCTCTCTTCATCTGCTTCCCTAATCACCACAGACAGGAGCTAATTGGGAACAGTTATCGCAGACTCATAGGTGTAACTTCTGAACACATTCAAGCGCACTCCTCATTGATAATAAAGGCCTGAGCGCTGCAATCATGGCTGCCCTTGGGGAGTAGGAGTGAGATCACTGCTCAGGGACCTGCATGAATCTGTGCTGGGCTGTTCACTGACCTCAGCTCTAGCTGTGAGCACAAGAGACAGCACTTGCACCGAGTGATCCTGGAACATGTGCACCTTTGTCCCAGTGTTCCCTGTCAGGCAGGGCCACTGGCCAGGAAGCTTCAGCTGTGCCATCCTTACGCAGAGTGAGGTGGGAGGGATGCGTGTGGAAGGAGCTGTCAGAACCACACACCAATGCTGGGTACCCAGCACCATTCTGATGGTCCCTTTAGTGCCATTTGCATGTAGACCACAGCCTGCACAGCGGCTCAGTCACACTCCTGTGCTCTCCAGGCAGCGCTTCCCTCCTGAGGGGCTCGTCCTCATCGTGACGGATAGGGATGCGCTGAATGAGTGGACGTCCCTGAGCCTGCCCTGTAGGTGACATTAGTTTGCTTGTTACCACAGCAGCCTCCAAATCCCTCTCTGCAGGTGCCCTGTTTATTCATAAAGAGATTAATATTTATTTTTCGGAGGGAAATCTCCCTGCCACCCCTGTAAACACATGCAAGCTTAGGAAAAGGCAGTACAACATTGAGTAGTAAAGGAGCGGGGAAAGCAGGGCAGGATGAGGCCCAAGACAGGCAGCTTTCTCAGGATGCGAGCCAGGGCTGTTCAGGCCTTCATCCATGACCTATTTTCCGCTAAAGGGGAGCACATCGCTTTTTCTGTCTTGTTGCTAACGTCCTACAGAATGTGCCTCTGCCCTTGCTCGTGTTGTGGGAGCCAAGGTGCTGTAACATTGGGTAGCTCCATGATGTCTACGAACACATACTTGTCATGACCTCTCTTGCCCTAAGAATAAACATCTCAGGACAAAAGAAGAGGTTTGGAAAAGATCTACCATTCTCTTGCCTCCGTGGAAATTATCAGGCCCCAGCCCCACCCCAGGGGTGTCATGAAAGCTGGTCCCATTCTTTTGTTTATGGACCAATCTGATCTTCACTGTCAGGAATCTTCCGCTGTTTTGTTTCTCCAGATAAGTCCCTTTGTATTTTCTCTTCTTTCTCACCTAAAGCTTTCTCTGGTGGTTGGTGCTCTTGCCTGATCTTTAATTTCCATTGTCACTGAAGCAAGCTCGCACCTATGTAGAGCAGCACCAGGTAGCTAAAAAGCCCTGCACTCGGTGGTCAGGAGTATAAAACCAGGTGTGGAGAGGCCCTGGCACGCAAAGCTTTGAGCTCCTAACAAAAGCGAGTCACATCTTGCCCATCATTGCCATGAGTGCAAGAACCCTCAGCTCCTGGTGACAGCGCCCCGCCTGCCTGCAGGCTCTTAGCCCACCCTGGCCTCAGGAAGTCACCAGACACTTCCTGTCTGGACTGCGCTCAGTGCTCCCTTCTTGTGACCGCTCGTCCATCTCACTTCATAGATGGCACAGGATGTATTTTCACCCTGTGCAGACTCTGAGTTCTTTTCATGGCACTCCTTAATGCTAACCACTTCTGAGGAATTTAGTTGTGGAAAGGACCATGCGTGCGGTTGGTGAAGGTTAGGAGGATGGGGTACACAGAGCTTCCTATCGAGGCACAAGTTGTGAATCTGTTGCTGCAGTCTTGGGGGAACCCAGATACCTCCAACTCCCTCTCCCTCCACCCTGTGGTCCAGGTGTACTGCGCCAAGAAGTGTGGTGTGAGAGGCAGCCAACTTCTGCATAAGATGTTAGTGCTTGTTAATTTTTAAGGCTTTTTGTGGTGGAGGGAGTGTCATCAAAACTGTGCAATACCAGGACACCACGTCCATCTGCACCTGTCCCTGACCAGCCCCGCCTCAAGCAGATCCCTTTTTAAGTGTAGCTTCTACACTCTGTGCAGCCCAGTTCAACAACCAAGTTTTGCTGAGCAACACCACCCAGACTGTTTATCCCCGCAGGGCTTCTAGCCAACACCCACTTTGGTCATGATATCAATGCCATGGGTCTTGGCTTCACCAGGGAAAAGGTCTCCTTCTGCTGCATCTCCATGCCTGAGGCCTCACCTGAATCAAAAAGAAGAAACTTTGTAGCCATTTTCAAAATACATGCTTGATAACAAATGGTTCTCAAGTGACCAAATGAGAGTTGCCCTTGATGAGCAGTATCTGGAACATGGGCCCATGGGCTCTCTAGGGAGCAGGTGTGCACTAACTCCTGCTCTGGGTGCTGGCTCTATGTGTGAGTCAGTTCCTGCAGCTCAGTGAGACTTTTGTGGATGATATCTGCGCTTCCCTGTGGGTCTTGTTCTTTTAAAAGTTCACTGTCAAGCAGTGATTCTCTATTGACACTCTCATCCTACAGTTCTTGTTGGGGCTTCAGTGGGTGTGGTGGGTCTTTAATAAGGGAGTTGCACATCAGTTTCAGGGCTTGTCTTTTTCTTTTTTATGTGTGGTTTTTTCATTGAACTCAGGGCCTTCTCTTTGCCGGGAAAGCACCATTTCAGGGAGGAACATCACCCGTCCTGATCTTCCAGGTTCTTCAGTTTCCTTCCGGTTGAGTCTGACTGCGAAGACTGTGCAAAAGTTGTTTTCTTTGTCTTGTCATTTATTCTGGAGACAAGGAAAGGGATCTCACATGCAGAAAACTCACTGTAGAACTGAGGTAAGTAGTACAGCACTTGCAGTCACACAAACCTTAGTTACATCAGAAAGACGATATCTCTAGCAAATTACAGAAAAAGATAACAAGGACCTGACTTGAAATCAGCATGTAAATCATAGAAGCTCAGCATAATAACTAGACATGCACCTTCCTTAAGGAGCAGCGATGAGCCTAAAAGTCCTCCATAACAGTGAAGATGTGGGAGAGTTTTACACCAGGGGTGTAGGCACATCTGTCAAGTCTGAAATTCTGGGTTCAGCCTATTTGTGAAATACACTATGCATTTTCGAATACTCATCAGGAATCTTATTAATGCAATCGTGTATTCTACACAAATACTTAAGGACTGAATTCTCATTCAGTGAACATAGAATCAGCTTCTTTGCAACTCCTTGGGGCTTAGGAGATATGTCTCACTGTGAGAAATAAGCCACAAATTATTTTAAACATAACTAATTTTTTAATGGTGCAATAATTTGAATTCACTTGTTTAAAAACAGAGAAATACAAAATGCATTGTCTTGGTTACTTTTCTCCCGTTGCTGAGACAAAGTACCCAATGCCCAAAATGAAGGAAGGAAAGGTTTATTTAGCTTACAGTTTGTGGAGGTTTCAGTCCATACTTGGCTGGCTCCGAGGCAGAAAGTAGCAAAGCAGCAAGAGCAAAGGGGGGAATGGCAGCCGAACAGCAATGCAGCCAGAGCAAAAGGGAGGAATGGCGGCAAGCAGCCTCTTTCCCTCCCTTACTTTGTAAACAGGCTACCCCCACCTAAGGGGCGTGTAGGTCTCACATAATCTCCATGCCCTCCTCTTCCACAGGCTCAGGATGTATGCAAAGTAAGCACCCTGGCTTCCTGCTGAGTCACTTAGCCAAACCTCTAGACTCCCCAAGTTGACACAATGTATCAACCATAACATGCATTAAGTGAAATTTTTATCTACTAGGCATTTATTTACCAGATTCTCTCAAAGTTTATAGTTTCTCTTGCAGTCCTCTCAAATCCTTATGTATATAACATCAAGTTAAATAGTTTCCACTGTACTTTGAAGCTATTTATATTTGCATTTTTCTTCCACTGATTAAAATTAGTTCTTGTACCACTTTGAAGATATCAATATGTAATACAACAATCATTGCTAATTTCCTACCACTTTGTTTGTAACTCTGTATTGTCTGTACTGTTCTTTTATTATTTTGTGAAAGGTTGTCTGTCTATTAATGTTTTCCTCCTCTTATTTTTAAAATAAAAAAAAAATAAAATTAGTTCTTGTATGTCATTCCATATTTTTAACCCACCATTCTTGCATAAATTTCATAAAATCTCTTTCAAAGGATGGATATTTACAGATATTTTCAGTCAGACAATGAAAAATAGCTACTCTGTCTAGCACTTACTAGATGGGTAGGGCACAATGAACATGGTAGTTTACAGAAATTTTTCCTATTCTAATAATCAAGAAGAAACTATATCAGTAAGATCAAATCTAGAAATAGAATTGCCGGGCACTCATAGTTGTGGTGCAGTTTGCCAAGTGATTTTTCTGGCTGTCTACTGTTGTATCAGTGCTCTGAAGGACACTGGAACATGTAGTACGAATAAAACTGCTTCTTTAGGGAGCCAGAGTGGAGAGTTAGGTTTTTGCACTGCTCTGTGTTTCAACAATTTCCCCTGTGAGCTCAGGCTGCTGCAGTCTAGCACAGTTGTTTGAGAATAAGGTCTTATCTGTGTGAGCTAATTTAATGTGATTAGTTCCACATATTCCACAAAGGAATCAAGAAGTGCTTCATACTTTCTCCCTGAAAATACAGTCAGTAGTAAAGTCTCAGTGTCTTTCTGTCTCACAAGTTCTCCAGCAGTGATCCAAGTGTCCCTCTCTGTGAATCAGTACAAATGGACTAAGAACCGCATAACCAACAGCAAGAAATTCTCGAGCACTTATGACAGTGGACTGAGTAACTAAGGAGGAACTTATAAATAGAGAAAGGAGACAATCTATCCAATAAAACAAAAGAAAACCAAGCATCAGAAGGAGAACACTCTGAGCAGCTTTGATTTCAGGAGGAGCTGTGTAGAGGAACTTGGAGTTCTGCAGATGAAGAACCTGCTGGTGGTGTTTGTAGAGAACCCACACCATGTAGCCACTGGCCACACCCATGACGCCCTGAAACACCGCATCCCGTAGCACCATGCAGGTGAGGAAAATCCACTTTGTCTTCTCACTTTCAGGTAGTAAATAACAATATCTTTCACTGTTACTAAGCTCTGATGAGTTCATGCTGACATTTGTGATAGAATAGAGTAAGTTCATGGCTATCAAAGAGTTGAGACCCCAAAAAGAGAGAAGCAGAAGGAGGATGTACCATGAAGACCTGGGCTTGAGCGTCCTCCACATGGAATGTCTGGGACTGATGGTGATGGCCTGGACCACCGTAAGGAGAGCGCTGGTGCAGATGGAGAGGCCCCGGGCCACCCTATGCAGGTAACACACAATCTTACAGCCTATGTCATCCAGGAAGTTTCTCACACCAAAAACTGGTATTGTCTTTGGTATTCCTTGGGTAACAAGCATTAACATATTTGTGATATCTAAGTGGATAAGAATGAGCTGTATTGATTTGTTCTTGTTGTCTTCCCCAAAATTACACACATAAAACATGAAAACTAATGTGTTACCTAATATGCCAAGTCCAGTTAGAAAAGTCCAGATTGTGTTGATAATGCGGAAATACATTTTTTACTTCTTCGGCAGAAAAATGTGGATCCAGGTGACACCTTTTTGAAAAAGCACCAGTTGTAATGATTTGAATCAAAGAAAGTATTTCACCTCATGGCACTGTCTTGCTGTGTAAGGCACAATTATGTTAAATATAATTGTGTAAGAACTTTTTCCCTAAGAATTCTATTTTAGTTTCTATGACACTCTATGGGTGACTCTGTATCTTCATGACTAATTTCAAACATGCAACTTCAAATCAGTTTTTTTGAGCTTTATTTCCCTCAATTCTCCGGTATGAGTCATATTTGAAGCCAGTTCTGAGAATTCACCTAATGAATGCTCTTTGTTTTGACTGAAGTAAAACTGAAAAGAGGGAGAACTGGCTTCTCTCCCAGAAAATGTTGGAAAATACTTTTGTAAACTATTTTAAAACCTAAGCATTATATTCTGATAGATGTGGGACACTGTTGCTGCTTGTAACAACTAACTTTTCAGGCCAGTAACAGCATTCATTTCAGGCTCTGTTTTTTCAGTAAAAAGTGATATTATTTTTCCTTAGTACATAAAACTACAACGAAATTAAAGAGAGTTATACTTTTTTACAGTAACTGACAATTACTTTCATTGTTGGAATTCCCCAAAGAGCAAGATAATTTTATAATTAATTGTTGATAATTGTTCCTCTGTCAAATAGTAAAATAATAAATTTACTTACATGAGGGTCAGTATTATGGGATTGCATGTGCAGGATTTATGAATATATATACAAAGAGGAAAATTTCAAATTGAACTGAAACACACTCGAGGCATTTACAACATAGTGAAAAACTATAATGTTGCATCATATTCAAATACAGAAATGTGCCATGACAGAAACAGTCAAATTTTGTGAAAGGTAACAACACTGACAGGTCCGTAGAGCAAGGTAATTTCAGGCTGAACGAAACAAAATTTTCCAGGATTCTTAAGAGGCTCCTAAATCTTCCTGATTGCTAGAAAAAGCAAGAAGAAAACTCTATACAGTGATCCACCCCAGAGCTCTCTGATCCTTAAAAATCCTGAACACAGGATCAGAGATGAATCAGCATTTCTAGAAGACTTTTTTTTTCTTGGAGCTGGTGCCCTTCTTTTTGGGCTTGTGGTCTTTGTCTTTTAAAGATCCAAAGACTGCAAATATGAAAGCTGAAAGGCCCCCTCACATGCTCTTTTGTTGAGCCACTGACTTTAGACCCCCAAGGAAAGTTTACCTGGCCCACGTGTGTTAATGAAACACTGGTCAGGTCTGCTCACCTTGGTGTGTGCAAGTTAAACCAGAGCTGGGTCAGTCCTTCTGGTGAGGTGAGGCTCCCCAGGTCATATCTGTAATTCCATTTTCTTTTTCCCCCTTTGGTTTTTTTTCTGGTGCCAGCAATCAAACTCAGGCCGTCACGCTTGCCAGGCAGGCACTGTGCCGCTGAGCTAAATCCCCAGCCCCTGTAACTCCATTTTTTATACAGGCTATTACATGCCAAAAAGTCTCTCCAAAATTTCATGTCACAGTTCTCTCCCTGCCTGGGAGAAAGACATCCTCTGTGACTCTCAGTCCCTGCTGTGCCACTTTTCCCCTCCATGCATAATTACCGTATTTATTTACTCAGAAGTTTTTCGGGTCCAATTAGGTTTAATGACTTTAACAGGCAGGATGTGCACTGAGGAAGTGAACAGCCAGCAGCGTCTCTGTGTCTAGTGTTTCCCGTTCTGCAGAGCTGTGCTCAAGCTGTGCGTCAGAGTGGGGACAGGCTCCTGGGACACAGACTGGGTCACTTCCTGCTTCTGTCCCAGTCCTGCTCTATGCACAGAAATACAATAAAGAATGCTCACACTGGGGTCCCTGCTTTCTGAGCTCTTCCCAGGCATGTACATGGACAGGAAAAGAGTCACCTTGCTCTACTTACGGCACCCAGCAAAGTACAGGGTCTTAGTCATGAGTGGCTGGCTTAGTCCACGTCTATTAAGCAATAAACCATGTGGACCCTACTTAGAAAAACATAATTCTGTCCTACAGCACCTGCATCCTTGCCATGTGAAAGTGCACATACACCCAGTACATACTAGAAATATTTGTGCAATAAATGAAAGAATATCCATTTGTGACAGGTACTAATTTATTCCCACTAAGGAAATCGGTGGACTTAAGAAAGTACAGAAGTGAGGCCAAATGCAAATATAAGAATAAAAATTTCCCTGATGCCAAAAAATTGAAATGTAGTCTCCCTCCCTCTCCCTCTCTCTTTCTCTCCCCTCTCTCACACCTTCCCTCACTCTTCTTTCTTTCTTTCCTTCCTTCCTTCCTTCCTTCCTTCCTTCCTTCCTTCCTTTCTTCCTTCCTTCCTTTCTTTCTTCCTTTCTTTCTCTTCACCTGTAATTGTTTTTTGAAGAAATCAATAGCCGGTATATCTACTTTGCCCCTTTGAGGTATGTGAAAGTCTTTTTAAGATAAGTAATAATCTTAACAGTTCAAATGCCTGAAATGTTTTCTGAAGCCCTGGATCTCTTTTTTGAAACATGGTCATCAGGGAAATTGTGTTGTTTAGACCAGTTTCTGTGGTAATGGTTGTATCTAAGTTCACTGCATGCTTTGCTGCAGGTGTCTAAGAATTACTCTCAAACAATCATGAGATTTTAAAATTTATTTTGAAATATAGGTAATATAGTTACACAGCAAATAAACTAAATGTCCCATTTAAAGCACAGCAAATTGTAGGTGAGAAGTAGTGTGGTCAATGCTCCCTGAACCTTCATTTACAGGTTATCTTGAGAATGTGCATGTATGGCTATGTCCTCTTGGCTGCAAAAGTTCAGGGTGTTTTTACCTATTTTTACAATGCCTTTAGTGAATACTTTATGATGTGTATCATATGCTGATTTAATGTTTTTAAATACACAAACTTTTTGTGGCCTTTTCTTTTTATTAAGGCATCATAGTTTGCATAATGATGTGTTTCAATGTTCCGTATCAATACTTTCACACAAAGGGGACCATTTACATCCCAATTACCCCGTTCCACTTTATTCCTACCACTTGCATTCCCTTCTTCTTCTCCCACAGTTTTTACACTATTTCATATCCTCTTTCCCCTGTCCCTCTTTTCCTGTAAAATTTCCCATGTGAGAGACAAGGCAAGATATTATTGTTTCTTAGTGTGGTTTATTGCCTGTACCAGAATGTCATTTTTCTGCCAATGTCTAGTTCTATTCTTTTTGAAGTAATAAAGCCTTCACATAGCATATGTGAATTACACCAAAATGAACATAGATATGCAGTTATCTCTACGGTGAGCTGAATTTACTATTCCTCAGCTTATACTGAGGGGAGGTATAGCTATATGAAATGGTAACTGAAGTTTTAAATTTTTGGAGAAACTCTATATTGAATTTGATTGTACCTCTACTTACATACATTTCTACCCACAGTGTAAAAAGGTTTCTTTTGTTCAGCAATCTCGACAGCACACATTATTATTTTATTCCTGATATTTGTCATCCTAAAATATCTAAAATGATATCTTAATGTCCTTTCGTTTGCATTTCCCTGATGGGTAAAAATATTGTGGTGGAGACCACTATGAAGCAGCCCCAAGCAGGACTTAAATTAACCAACTGGCTTTTTATGTTTACCTGTGACTCTGTCCAAAGCCTGGGCCACTTGTCTGGAAGTGGGGGAGGGACCCATAGTAAGTAAACCTGTAAGAATCACTAATCCCTACCGAAACCTGTAATGGTGGATGAAACCCAAAAGCCTCAAAGGACAAGTCAGGATAACAGCCAAGGACACCTGGATCCGATCTGAACTAGAGAAAGACTATAGCATCAGACATCTCACTCCTGGGTGGATTAACTTAATCCTTATTAAGGATTAATTTAATACCTTACTTGGAGAAGTCCTTGAGTGATCCCGCCCTTCTTGAGTACTCCCCTCCCTTCTTCTGATAAACAAATAAATATAGGCCACTGAAAGAAGGCTTTGGTCTTAGCCCTGAGAGAATCTTGAATTCCGTGAGTTTTTATCCTTCTGGAGGCCTGTAATGATGGATGAAGCCCTGAAATAATTCCATTCACCTTTTTTCTTTAGCCTTTGCCATATACTCGTTTGAGAGAATGCAGACCTGACCAGCCTACAATAATTAAGTGATATTGTTAACCCAATTGTATTGAATATATTTTTATATACATTGTGACCATTTATACTACTTTTCAGAATGTCCATTCAGTCCATTTGCCTACTCATTGCTTACATTTTTCATGGTAATTCTTTAGCCCTTTCTATATCCTAGATATGAATTCTCTGTCAGAACATAGTTGGGAAAGTGTCTCTGTCATTTGCTATGGTATGTTTTTACCCTGCTTCCTTTGCTATTCAGAAACTTTTTAATTTGATGTCATTTCATTTCTCAATTTTGCCATTATTTCTTGGACTATTAGAGTCCTATCAAACAGGCTTTTTTCTGTCCATATATCTTGAAGTGTTTCATCCTTATGTTTTCACCTAACAGTTTTGATTTCAAATCTCATACTGAAACCCTCGATCCAGTTTGACTTGAGAAATCAGGATCTAGTCTCATCATCCACAGATTGCTTCAGCGGTGTCAGGATCTTCTTAGATCTTCTTAACACAAGGATGGATGATCCTGTGTTACCTGGAGCAGTTGACCCAGGGCCTCACATTCTGCACCAGTGGTCAGAGAACCCCTCACAGGGGTTCAGATCACCATCATGTGCCCCAGTCCCTGCAGGCAGAGGAGGCTCCAGCCCAGGGTGCATGCACATCCTTCCCTTGTGTCTTTTCCTTTGAATTCTCCATTCTTTTTTTTTCTTTTTTTGGTTTTTCTTCTGGTACCAGGAATTGAACTAACAATCTTGTGCTTGCCAGGCAGGAGCTGTGCCACTGAGCTAAATCCCCAGCCCCTTCATTCATTTTTTCTGAAATTTAAGGAAAAACTCTTTTGAAGATCTGAAAAAAATTCCTAAAAGATTGACTTTTCCAGAAAACTGTAGCTACACAATGCAGTGTGTCTATCATGTTAAAACTTGCATTAGACACAATACAAAAACCATGAAAAATTCACCATTCTTCAACAATCTTAGCAAAGATAAAATGCCTAAGGAACAACATGGATGACTGGCAAAGGATGGGCTCTTAAAGCACCATTAAAAAAAAAAAAAAGCACAAGTGGATGAGTGTGTTCAGTTATATACACTGAACTGGACCTTTGGCACGCGGAGTCCGAGTGTTTTGTCATATAGCATTAACACATATTCTAAAAGTGCGTAATGTCAAAGGAATAGAACCACCAGCATTCAAAAGCAGCTTTGTCAACTAGGCAATAAAACACTCTACACCATGACTCTCTGGTGTCCATCATGGGGTACATTGTTAGCAACTTTGAAATGAAAAAACAGAGCTGTAGCCCCTTTTATTTTTTCTATCTAAAATCAAACAAAACAAACACCAACTCTGTTATACACTAACATCTTTAAAGAGCATCATTTGTACAAGAGAAACACTAGGAACAAAAACATGTCCACAGAGATCCAAACACGGGTGAGAGCACCTCACACGCCTTTCCGATGGTACTCACGAGGGGCCGCTTCATAATCACTGGCACTAAACAAAGTTGCCGAGTTCCTTGCCAGATATTTGAGGAGATCATGAAGATAATTCAGTAATAAAGCAAGGCTCTTCTCATCCAGAGGTGTAGAGCCCACCATCATTCCAACCTGTACAAATAATCTCAGTAGATGTGCTGCTCCCTACACCTGGGACATGGGTACATCAGGGTGATCGTCAAGGATCTCAGCAGACTGTGGTCTGTCAAATTTGTAGAGGAGCTGAGTGCCCAGCATCCTACTGGAGTATTCTTCTATCCCTGCTACAACCTCATCAACAGCTACTCCTTGTTATCCATGTTTCCTCAAGATTTCTTGTAATTTGCATAGTCTTCTACAGTGGAGTCCATGTTCTGCTTGGCAGGAAAACAGAAGAACTGTTTATGTCTGACAGTTTGGTTCTGGTCATCAACAAGCCATGGTTTTAGCTCTTCAGGGGTCTTTACTTAAACTTCAGCTCTGTTCATAAATGTCCCTTCATTTTGAACCATGTGATCTACCCGGGCCCTCGGCCAAGGAGGCAAGATGTCTCACTGCTACTGCCACCATGTCCATCACCAAGGTTTTTTTCTTTGTTCTTTTTAGTTTTCACTTTGCCATGTTTCTGTGGCAGGTGTCTGCTTTCCCAGAGCAGCCCGGCTCACCTCTCCTCTGCATGTTGCTCCTGATCGGTCTTTTACAGCTCTTGCTGTTTCTGCAGATCAGTGACCACACACTTGAGTGCTCTGCTTTCTGGAACTCATTCATCCCAGGTTTTACTCCAACCACTGTAGTATATACAGTATTTTACTTGTTTGCCCTTCATGGCAACTTAGCACACTTCACTTCATAAAGAAGAGGCCCACGAAAGCACAGTACTCATCCTCCTCCTGGAGCTTGGGCTTTGGGTCCTCCTTGGGTGCCACTTATAAGTGACTCACCGCCTCTTTTGGCACCACCCCCGACCACGCCCCCTGCTCTCTTCCTCACCGGAGTGTACATCAGACACGCAGTCAGGTTCAGCCTCTCCACATCCTGGGTGGATTTGCCAGGGCCCGCAGACCTCACAGCACTGCCACCAAGCAACCACCATGGACAAGCCTGCACCTGAATTCTCAGTTCTTGACAAGCACCAATTTGCTCTCTTCTGCACCAACAGAAACTCATCACAGATTAAAAGAGTGACATCTATTGTGATCTTCTGGTACCAAATCAGAAAATAGGATGGATTGTTTGCAGTGTCCTGTTCCCACGGGATCCCATTTTTGCAGGTCTCCTGGATGGGTCCAGTGGCTGGTGGTATTTATTCTCCACAAGCACCACAGCTATATTCTGCATTTGCAGAACTCTAAGCTTCTCCAAAAAACTCCCTTGATATCAAAACCACCTAAAGCATTCTCCGTCTGATGCTTTGTGTTCTTTTCTTTTCTTAAAAAGATTGTTTTATCTCTGCCATTAAATTCCTCCTTGGAGAACAATTTCATATTGATATTCAAGCATTTGTTGCTTTAGTTATGGGACTGTCAGCCCACTGGTACTGCCTCAGAGATGGAAACGTGGGTGAATGTTGGGGCCCTCAGTAGGAAGAGCAGTCATTGAGAAAATGTCTATTTCTTGGTCTTTTCATCAAATAAGCTTGAAACATCTGTAAGTTTTATTGTGCTGTAAGTAACAAAATGTTAATGGAGAGTAGAGGAAACATATCATGTTGTACTCTGACATAACAAAGCTGGCAGCAGTCCGGAGCTGACACAGAAATCGTGGAAGTGAGGGGCCCAGCTGTGTTCTCATTTCACATGGGTCACCTTGCAGGAGCCGTGCTTGTAGGATGGTTCTTTCACTATCAGCACCGCTGCTGCCAACAAGGAGGGAGAGGTGTGATCGGTGCATAGTACATGGGCATGGGGAAAGATCACAGTGAATCATTAATGTGAACAAGTACTATGAGGGTAATAATCATTTAAAGTAAGTGTATTACACAAATCATGTCAATATTACTTATATACTCAGCCTTAGATCCAAGAGTTTGACTTGCAGAATCTGAACTGGCTGATGCATTTCTTCACAAACAACATAGATTGAAATAAAACATATAGGTTGTAGGTTCAGTGTCAAAATGAACCTAAACATTCCATGAAAAGGCCATTTATCTCCTCTCTTTCTTT
>NW_004955465.1:12950615-12954053 GCF_000276665.1 Chinchilla lanigera | reverse complement strand
TTTCCTTCCTTCCTTCCTTCCTTCCTTCCTTCCTTCCTTCCTTCCTTCCTTCCTTCCTTCCTTCCTTCTTTCTCTTTCACTTTTTGAGACAGCATCTTGCTCTGTAATGCAGGTTGGTCTTAAATTCACTTTGTAGTCAAGGGTGGTCTTGAACTCAGTGCAGCCCTCCTTTATTAGCCTCTCAGCTGCTGAGATTACAGGTGTGTACTGCCATGCTGGGCTTCTCATTATTTAAATATACTTTCAGGTTATTGAAAGGAACGATCAACATTTAATTGATCAATCTTAATGCCTATATCTGGTTATCTGAGTAACTACTTTGAAGATAACAATATGTAATACAACAACCATTGTTAATTTCCTATGATCTTTTTTTTTTCTTTTTTTTCCAGTACTGGGAATTGAACTCACAACCTCGTGCTTTCCAGGCAGGAGCTGCCGCTCAGCTAAATCCCCAGCCATCCTATGATCTTGTTTTGAAATTCTGTATCATGTTTCTTGTTTTTGTCTTGTTTTGTTTCAGTTATTTTGTTTTTGTCCTTTTCTCTGTAAAATAAAAAAAATCTAATAAAATACATATATGTTCATTCAAGGATTTTTTTGAACTTGTAAAAAATGAGACAAGTGCAAATAATGCTGCTATATGACAGTATCCATGTTATATCTGCATTAATTGCCCTAAATGTAAGGAGGAAACATTATTTGACAATTGAATACAATAATCTTTTAATTTTATATACATTTTTGCCCTATGAACCTCTGCAAGAATACCAAAGCAAGTAAAGCACTAGTTCTCTCTTTTGAAGTAAACTATCTAAGATGCATAATAAGAAGAATTTCATTATTTTCATTCTGGATTTTCTGATTTCTTATTAACTGACATGCAATTTTTAAACAAATAGATGAAAAGTTAGCGTTGAGCACAATTTGTGGTTTGTTTCAGAGCATCAGTTGTTAGAGCCTCTGTGCCACCCCCCGCCATCGACATCTCTGTCTTCCACACTGATAACTTCAAAGATGCTTTTATTGTCTGAATGCATGTGTTTTGATAAAAAGCCCGAGAGCCGTGGAAATAAGAATGTAGAATTTGGAAAGGAAAGAGGAAACCCTAGGGGAGACTGAATTTGAAATCAGGTTATGCTGATAGCAGCCATAGCAACCTACTTTTATCCAGTTTGGAAAAACTACACAGTTCCCTCAGGCTGCAAAGTTAACTGACATCATTGCTGCCCATCAGCCCATGCAGCAACTGCAAAGACCATCGTTCCCCTCTACTGAGCAATTTATTTTCACACTAACAATGTCCCAATCTGTGATGCTACCTGTTCACAGTATTTGGAATCCCTAATTCATAAACTGCCCTCATCTAAATGTACGCTTAGTACCTACCAATTCCCCATCTCCCGATGTGCCTTAATAAATATTAATAGAACTAATCCAGGCTTCCTTTGGTTGTCTGGAGGTTGTACTTGGGAATCCTAAGCTCCTCTAAGACCCTGGTAGAGAATTGTATTATGGTTCCTCCTGTGTCCAACCAGCAACATGCCTTTTATTTATTTTCATCCTCCATTTTGAATTTATTAAAAATATTTAAAAACCTCACTTATGTATATTAAGTATATCATATGTCTTATATGGGACCAAAGTAATGTCTCTTTACTAAATATATGCAGGGAAAATATGACAAGTCACAGGTTGGACAGGCCTACTAAGGGACCTACCCTGGCCAGAGACAGTCTGTACATAGATTGCTCCAGCAAGAACACCTTAATTGCTGTACCCTGTGAGGAAAGTTTATGCAGTTAGATTTGACTTTCAGTGCTAAAAAAGCAACAAATATTTAAGCAGAGTGAAATTAGAGATTTAGCTTTGGATTTAAAAATACAGAAATCTGAAGAGTTATATATCATATATATAAAACTTAGAATGACATTGTAATCCAAGAAATATACCCTTGAAAGTGAGACAGAATGAAATATTTAACAAAATAAAACAGTGTAGAAGATTGAATGTGGCTACACTTATGCTGTGATAAAAAGGTGAACCATGGGACTTCACAGGGGTCCGTCTGTAAGGTGTGTGGAGGCAGATTGGCTACATATGAGCATCAGGCTTTTGGAATTGGAAACAGAAGCACCCAGGCCCCGGAATCAAACGAGGGGAATCTCAACACAAAGATTTGAACAAGTAGGTTTGCCTGAGCAAGGATCCAAAATATCAGATCATTCTATTAAGATGTAGCTCAGAAATGAGTGAAAAATTCAGTTTTTTGAATATAGAATTTTAAAGATAGAATTGGAAAGCTGGTGTTCGTGGTGCATGCTTGTAATCCCAGCACTTGGGAGGCTCAGGCAGGAGTATTGCTGCAAGTTTGAGGCCCCACCTGGGCTACAAATTGAGTTCAACACCAGCCTGAGTTTTATAATAGGACCCTGTCTCAAAAATACAAAAAGAAAAATAAAAGAATTTGAGAGGACATAGAGTAACCATGAAGAGTACCACAGAAGAAGAAATAGGGTCCATGGACAAAAACTTGCACTGTGACATGTATCACAACTGCGTCTCCTGTGTGTATATCTCTTCTGTGACACGTAGGTAAGGGCTTAACATGAAATAATTTTTTCCAGATACCTATCATCATTTGTCATATTTCTTCAAAAATGTATTTGCTGGATCCAATTTTTCTGTCTAAGAGGTTAGAAATGATTTACGACCTTGCTCACAGAACAATCTATATTTTTCTTGCTGGATTTAGCATTGTAGGGAACATTTTTCTTTTCTTGAAAAATATATATAGTTTTAAAGGAGGTATGAAACCCAGATCAATACACCTGATTATTACACAGTTGACTTTTACAAATGTTGTAATGCTTGTTTCCAAAGCAGTGCCAAAGGTAATACAAGTTTTTGCTGTGAAAAACTTCCTAGATGACATAGGCTGTAAGATCGTGTGCTACCTGGAGCAGTTGGCCTGGAGCCTCTCCGTCTGCACCAGCAGTCTCCTCACTGTGGTCCAGGCCATCAGCATGAGTCCCAGACACTTGGGGCAGAGGAGGCTTAAGCTCAGATCTGCCTGGAAAATCCTTCACTTGCTTCTCTTCTTCTGGATTTTCAATTCCTCGATAGGTATCAATTTAGTGTATTCCATCACAAATGTCAGCATGAACACATCACAAACACGTAAAAGTGACACTTACTGCATTTATCTGCCAGGAAGACAGAAAATGAAATTGGTTTTTCCTCATTGTCACTGTCCTACGGGATGCCGTGTTTCAGGGTCTCATAGGCGGGTCCAGTGTCTACATGGTGTTTCTTCTCCACAAGCACTACCAATGTGTTCTCCACCTGCAGAGGTTCAAGTTCCTGTACAAGTCTTTCCCTGATATCAAAGCTGCTCAAATCATTGTTCTGATCCTTTCCTTTCCTTTCCTTTCCTTT
>NW_004955465.1:12939891-12950515 GCF_000276665.1 Chinchilla lanigera | reverse complement strand
TCCTTTCCTTTCCTTTCCTTTCCTTTCCTTTCCTTTCCTTTCCTTTCCTTTCCTTTCCTTTCCTTTCCTTTCCTTTCCTTTCCTTTCCTCTCCTCTCTTCTCCTCTTCTCTCCTCTTCTTTCCTCTCTTCTTTTCTTTTCTTTTTTCTTTTCTTGAATAGATTGTGTTCTTGCCTTACTTATACATTTTGAGACTAATTCCATGATAATAAATATTTGAGAATTTCTAACGGTTGGTTATGCATTTCTCAGTCCTTTTGTACTGATTCACAGAGATGGACACCTGGCTGATTGTTGGCATGCTCAGTAGAATGGAAAGGGGCTACAATTTTGTCTCTTTTCAATGTTGAGTTTTCTTTTCAGTGAGTAACCTTGTAAAGGCTCTTGTTTCTGTTATGTATAGTTTCAAAAGAGGTATGAAATGAGGTACATTTGAAAATAATCACATCAATGTTTTACGTGTGTACATATATGTTTATATATTTGTACATATATATGAACATATGTATAGAATGTATGTCCAGTATTTCCCAAATAGCAGTCACGGTGAGCTGCAGCCCTGTACTTACACCAGGATCACAGAAAACTGGGGCGATGAAAACATCTCACTCTGTACTCTGCTACCCTGAAAATGTATCTCTAACCACTATTTATGATTCTAGTCTTTCTGTATTACAGTTTATTTTAGAAAGGAAGTGCAAAAAAAATTACATACATTTTATTAGTTGCTAGTGCACTTATTGTTTTGACCAAAGACTTCATTTCTGTATTTTGTTCTACAGATGTATTGTTATTTGAGAAATCTGAAAGGAAAGATCTTCTAAAATTTCTCATTCATTATTCCATAGGAACAACTTAAATATCAGTAAAAGGAGCTTTTTTGTCTCTTTAAAAATATGCATAAATACCCATTCAAAGAAAAATATTTATGGAATTTTTGCAAGAATGGAAAGTTGCAAAAGAATTCATACAATAGGGGTAGGCAGAGTGTTCATGAAAAAGAACCAAACTGCACAGGAAAAATTCAAAGAGTCAACAACTGGGATCTCATCTTATTGAAAAGTTTTTGCACATTAAAAGCAATCACCAACAGAGTAAAAAGAAAACCCACAACTTGGAAAAATATTTTAGACAATTGCCATTCAGACAAAGGGCTTCTATCTAGAAAATATAAAAAATTTTTTAAAAAAATCAGGCCCCCAAATTCAAAACCCCAATCCAAAAATTGGCATCTGAGATGAATACACACTTCTCAGATGAAGAAATACTAACAGTAAATAAGTGCATGAAAAAATGTTCAACATAATTGGTCATTCAAAAAATGCAAATTCAAACAACACTGAAATTCCATTTTACCCCAGAAAGAATGGCGATCATCAAGAAATCAACCAATAACAAATTCTGGAGAGGGTGTGGGGAGAAAGGAACCCTACTCCACTGCTGGTGGGAGTGTATATTGGTGAAACCACTGTGGAAATCAGTCTGGAGATTCCTCACAAAACTAGGATTGGAAGTCCCATTTAACCCAGCTATTGCCCTTCTGGGTATTTTTCTAGAAGAATTAAAAACATCATGCCACAATCATATATGTGCACCCATGTTTATAGCAGCACAATTTGTTATAGCCAAATCTTGGAAACAACCCAGATGCCCATCCACTGAGGAATGGATAAAAAAGATGTGGTATCTTTATAAAATGGGGTATTACTCAGCCATAAAAAGATAAACTCCAGGCTTTTGTAGGTAAATGGATGCAACTAGAGACCATACTCATAAGTGAGTGTTTTTTATTTCATAAGTGAAATAAATCAGACCCACATGTGTAAATATCATATCATCTCCTTGGTGTAGGAACCTGAAAGCATACATAAAACTCAAAATGTACAATAAATGATAGGAAAGGGAAAGAAATTACTCAAAGGAAGAAACAAGTGGGATGAAGGAAAGAAAAAAAAAGAAAGAAAGAAAGCAAAATATAAATATATATGAATAGCTGTGATAACTGTTTGCTGATGTCTGATGGTACATTGAAAGGAATAGTAAATGCTTAAAGTTTTTTATGCTCTGACTAATTTTGCATGCTTATAAGTGGTAATTTGAGCAACTGATTTGAAGGTAACAATATACAATGGAACTACCATGGCGAATTCCTACCATCTTGTCTAGTGAAACTCTGTATTATCTCTAATGTTTTATCTAATAATTATTTTCTATTCTCTTTAATGGTTTGAAAAATCTTCCACTCTTGCATCCGGTAATCTGAGCAATGTGGTTGAAAATAACAGTATGTAATATTACAACCACTGTTAATTAGTATTATTTTGTTTGAAACCCTGTTTCACTTTAAATGTTCTTGCTTTGGTTTGTTTATATTTGTGATACTGGTATGCTGCTATTGTTCTTTTTTTCCTTATTTATTACTCTCTTTCAAATAAAATTAAAAAAAAAAAACGAGATATACTGAAGTAGTTAAACAGGATTTTGCAAGTGTTCCTGGGGCTGTGGGGAGGGCAGACAGAGAATGCACCAACTCCAGGCCTTTCGGATGAATGATTAAGATATGACTAAATTCAATGAAAACACAGAAAAATTCTGAGTGGGAAGAAATGGGACTCAATTCATCCATGCTGAGATAGAACATAGGAGAGACATATATGGCGCTCATAAACAAATGGTTTGGGTCTGATAACATGGAGCTTCAAAAAATCTCAGTTGAAAATATAGATCTTTTAATACTAGTCTTCAAAATGACATTTAAGACTACAGAACTACCCTTAAGATGTGCCCAGAACAGGAAACAGAGTTCTTTGGACAAACGTCTGCACCTTACAGATGATCATGACTGTGCTATATACTTTGAGAAAGTGCTATGAATGAAGTAATTTGTGAAGATGAACATGCGCATTATTGATTTTCTTTGTTAAGGTGCTTGCTGTGTAGATCTCTTCTTTTTTCAAAGTAATAATTTTGAATCCGGTCAATGGAACGGTCTTCCTCCTCCTAACTGGACTTGATCTTATGGGTAACATCTTTGTCTGTTAATTTCATGTGCATTTTTGGACATATTAAGAAGGAGTCTGTGCGCATCATTCTGAATCATCTGGCATTTACAAATATTATGTTGCCTTTTTCCAAAGAGATGCCAAAGGCAACAGCAGCTTTCTGTTCATCAGAAACTTTCTAGATGATTTTGGCTCTAAGATGGTTGTTTACCTCAAGAAGGCGGCCCGAGGGCTCCCTGTCTGCACCAGAGTCCTCCTCACGGTGGGCCAGGCCATCACCTTCTGTCCCAGACACTCCAGGTGGGGGTGGCTCCAGATGAGGTCTGCATAGCTCATCTTTCCTCTTTTTCTCCTCCTTTGCATTCTCAGTTCCTTGTTAAGCACAGCCTTACTCTGCACCATCACAACTGGGCTCATGAGCACATCACAGAGTAAATGTGACAAGAACTGCTATTTTCTGCCAGAGAGGTCAGCAATAAGGTGGATTTCCCTCCCCTTCATGCTGCTGCCTGATGCTGTTTAGGGGTCATGATTGGGAGCTGTGACTACATGGTGTTTCTTCTTCACAGACACCAGGCAGCGTGTCCTCTGCCTGTGTAATCCAACTTCTACGAAACCCACACTGGAATAAAAGCTCCTCAAAGTCTCTCATTCCGGTGCTGTTTTCTTTTCTTCTATTGGACTAATAATGTCTTTTCTCTGTTGCTAAATTCTTGTCTTGAAACCAGTTCTATGATAACAAATATTTGAGAATTTCTGACCTTTGGTTATACAACTGTCAGCCCATTTGTCCTGATTCACAGAGATGGACACCTGGCTGACTGTTGGCTTTCTCAGTAGGACAGAAAGACATAGAGAATCTGTAACTTTTAGCAATAGAAGAGCAAAAATGGAATTTAAAATGTAGTAAACATATTAAATTTGATGTTATCTGCATGATGAATCTCTGGAGGAATACAAAAGAAACTAAATTTTGACAGAAGTGGATAAATTATGGCATAGTACATACAATTTTTTAAAAAAGGGATTTCAGCCTTTCTCAAGATGAATCAATTACTTATATTTCAAAATATTTTTTTACCTGTGTGTGGGAATCATTTGGTAGACTCCTGGCACTCCCCACAATGCTACAACTCTGTCATGATAAGGAAACTACAAAATAATCCAATTCTGTATTAATTAATTTTTTTAATTTGTGGAAAAAAGTAAAACAAAAGTTCAAAACAAAATAATAGGCAAATAGGACTAGTTAATACATTATGTACTGTCATCTTTAAAGTAGTTACCCAGAGTACAGATATGGGCACTAAAAATTCTCCAGTCCTTATTAGCACAAACATTCCTTTTCAGTGAACTAAGAGATGCTAGCAGTATAACTAGCTTGCATTTTTCCCCTGTTCCTTTCTTTGCTTCCCTGCTTCCTAGTTCCTTTTACTTTGAACAATTTCTTTCCATTTCACAATATCTATTGTACATTTTAGACTTTTTTTGCTCTTTCAGATTCTTGTACCAGGGAGATAATACAGTGTTTACACATGAGTCTGATTTATTTCACGTACGAATATGGTCTCAAGTTGTATTTATTTACCTATAAAAGTCTCAAGTTTATCCTTCTTTATGGCTGAGTAGTACTTTATCATATAAAAATACCACATTGTTTCTATACATTTCTTGGTTGATGTCCATGTGGATTGTTTCCAAGATTTAGCTATTACAAATTGTGAGCTGTATACATGGGTACACATATATCACTGTGGTATAATGTTTTTAATTCTTCTGTAAAGGTACCCAGAAGGGGAATTGCTGGTTAGAATGGGACCACCAAATCTAGTTTTCTGAGGACTCTCCCCACTGATTTCCACAGTGGTTTCACCAGATTATGCTCCCATCAAGAGTGGAGAAGGGTTCCTTCTCTCTCACAGCCCCTCTGCCATTTGTTATTGATTGCTTTCTAGATAACAACCCTTCTTTCTGGAGTGAGATAGACTTTCAGTCTTGTTTTAATTCGCATCTCTTGTAATTCACTATTAATTTAAATGAAGAATTCAGCTTTAAGTTTCCAAGTTGAATTCATTCAGTGCAGGATGTGAAAATATGTGGTTCCAGCACTGAATATCTGCTGGGGTCACTGAAAAAGCGTGATGGTCGGCCTTGCTGTAGCCGGATGGTCTTAACGTGGCTCCAGTGTTGAGGGAACTCTGTTCACGGTCAGCTGCTCCAAGGCAGAAACATCACACAAAAGGCCGCGGTGGGGCGGGACTGATGAAGAAGCAGGGCGGGAGGAGTGAGGAAAGGAAGGGCAAGGCCCACGTGTCTGACCCACCAGGCACACTTGGAGGTCCTCAGTTCTTGGGACTCTGATCCAAGTGACGCTCTACCCTGACCACCACAGAAGCACTGCTAGTGCTGCACTTAGATGCTTAAAGCACAAACTCTTTAAGTGATAGAAACAAGCTTGCACTCTAGATTTAAAGAAAGCATCTGCTATCCTTTGTTATTCCTCATGTAAACGTTGGGCCTATCACTGCCCTACCTAGCCATGATAAATGCCTACTTCCTTTTCTTGTTGTTACTTTTGTGAGCATATAGTTTTTTGTTTATTTGTTTTGCAATGCATGCACAGATTTAATAGAATTTACTTGTTGTTAACATGTTCTACCCACGTAGATCTTGGAAATGGCCTATATGTCCCTCAGCAGATGAATGGGTAAAGAAAATATGGTACTTAAACACAATTAAGTGCTACTGTGCCACCAAGAAGGATAAACTTGAAGCATTAGTAGGCAAGTGGGTACAACTTGAGGACGAAAGGTTAAGTGAAATAAGTCAGACACCAAAGTATAAATATTGTGTGGTTTTCCTTATGAAAGAGATAGAAAAGAGGGTGCAGGAAGTAAGAGAAGGATGGACATGGAGGGAAGAGAATTAAAAAAATAGCTGAGAGGGAGAAATAATGAAAATAGAGCTTTTGTAAATGAGAAGGGGAGTTGGAGGGAGAAGGGAGAGAGGGACGATAAAAGAAAATGAAGAACTGGGATGTATTGTGTACATGTACCCACTCCCCATGATGAATGTAATCATTAGAGACTGTGAACATGTAACTGTAAAAAATAAAAAAGGAAAATGCTCTACTGTAATTTATTAAAGAGGTTGTCTCCCTAATGTAACAGTGTTTGAATGAAAGGCTATGCTGTTTATCATTCATAGATTTCTTATGAAAGCATTTTCTAGTTTCTAGCTTAAAGAACAAGACAAAGCAATTACTCTCTGAATCTTTTCTTGATGCTTAAGTCAAAGGGCATGGCCGTAAGAACCTGGAAGTGAAATGAAGAGAGCTGTGTTAAATTCAAAGAGCAAATAAAACCCAAAATGTACAATAGATATTATCAAAGGAAAAGAAATTACTCAAAGGAAGGAAAACTGGGATGAGGGAAAGGAGGGAAAGAAAGGAGGGCAAATATATATAGAAGGACAGCTGGGATAACTGTACTGCTGATGTACTGCTGAAAGGAATAGTGAATGCTTAAATTTTTTTGACCAATTTTGCATGCCTGCATCTAGTAATCTGAACAACTAATTTGAAGACAACAATATGCAATAGAACAACCATTGGTGAATTCCTACCATCTCGTCTAGTGAAGCTCTGTATCATTTCTAATGTTTTTTATTATTTTTTATTCTCATTAATAGTTTGGCCAGTCTTGCATTCTTACATCTGGTAATCTGAGCAACTTCCTTGAAGAAAACAATATGTATTACAAAGACCCCTATTAATTCCTATCATTCTGTTTTGAAACCCTGAATCATTTTTATTATTTTTGCTTTGCTTTGTTTTTGTCTATTCTGTTATTTTTTTGTTGTTTCTTTTCATTCTCTTTAAACTAAAGAAACTGGAAAAAAATGAATTTGACCCTGAAGAAGAGTTTATTGAGCATTATAAGGGATGGGAGATACATGATTGCTGCCAAAGCATCACTAAGTGCAGCCTGGAATTTTATTACCCAAATAAGCCCATTCTTGGATCCTTTGGAGAAACAATCAAGTTGAGAAAACTTAGAATGAATGGAAACTTACAAGCAGACAATAATTAAAATTTTAGAAAGCTGTGTCTCATACTGTTACAAATCTAAATCTATAAGGGTAGGGAAACATAGGATTTTAGATCTCACCAGTGTGGCTGGTGTCCACATCAATTGTCCTCACCTCTCACTGGGTCATAGGTGTTATTATCATTGCAGTAGAAATAGAAAGATGAGCTCTGAATTGGGCGGTGAAATGTTACATGAGATATGAAGAAAAAAATGGCTGAAAACTTTTCACATTTGGTGGAGTGACCACTCAGATTTCCACAGGACTCTAAGTAGCAAAAAGCCCCAAAGGTCCACAGACACCTCTTAAATGCATTTATAACTTAGAAATTTTTATTTTAAAGAAAGGAAAAATAGACTAGAAACAATGTTATAGAATTTCAGAACAAGACTGTAGGAGAGTGACAATGTAATATGAGCCATATTTATAAAAATTTAAAGAAGGAAAACATCTTGAATGTGCCTCACAAGAAACAAAAGATTGCCTGTAAGAGAACAAAAGTTCTCAAATAATATTTGACGTCGACCAAGAAACTGTGACCAACAGGAAACCTCCACCGATCCCTTTTCCTTACTAAATCCCCACAAGGGGTGGGGTTGCACAGTCGCACTGTGGCTCTCTGGACTCTAATGTGCATTCATAGCCAGTGTTTACTGATCTCTAAAAGGTTGGATGACTCTCCATTCCCACTGCACCACACCATAACATTCATGAGAGCATCAGGGGAAGGACGTGCCATGCAGACCTGGGCTGGAGCCTCCTCCCCTGAAGTGTCTGGGAGGGATGGTGATGGCCCGGACCACAGTGAGGAGACCGCGGGTGTAGAAAGAGAGGCCCTGGGCCATTCACTCCATGTGAGCAGAAGTCTTACAGCCTGTGTCATCTAGAATATGTTCCAAACAAAAGCTGATGTCGCCCCTGGCACAACTTTAGAAGTAAGCAGTATGATATCTGTAACATACACGTGAAAGAGAACAAAGTTGTGTAGATTTGTTCTGGGTGCCTTCCTCAAAGTTGCACCAATGGGGGCTGGGGATTTAGCTCAGCGGCAAAGCGCCTGCCTGGCAAGCACAAGGTCGTGAGTTCAGTTCCCGGTACCGGAGAAAAAACAACAAAAAAAAACAAAAATCAAAGTTGCACCAATAAATTAAAAAAAAAATAGCTGGGAAGACACAGTTGTTGTGTTGCCAAGGTTGAAAGTATTTCTTACTAAAAGCAGAAAACTTGGGTCCAACAAATGCCTTTTTGAAGAAATCATCAGCAATTTATCAGTAATTATATTTCCTTATTATGTTGCTCTTTGTGGTGTTTTTCCTATGTGCTATCAAATTCTACCTTCATGTGTTACATTCAAACCTTAAATTGTCCACTCTCTTTTTATTAGCTCCAACTTAATGAAAGCACCTTACTTGTTCTAATATTTATATACCCCCTTGTGTTCAAAGTTACAATGGCTGAATTGAACACAGAAGTTCCCTAGCCAAAATCCTTCCCTGTGTGATGTTCATTTAATTCTATCATTTTTCATCACCCAGATCTAACGGCCTGGGCCACCTGATTCCTCATTCTGAACCTGTTTCCCTTCCACACACTCCACATACATGCACATCAATGCTGTGGCATCAACTCTTGACGTGTTGTAATGGTTGATACATCATGTCAACTGGAGAACTTCAGAAGTTTGACTCAGCAGGGGGCCAGGGGCCTCGCTTTGTAAACATCCTGAGCTTGTGGAAGAGGAGGGCATGGAGACGCTGTGGACAGTTAGCAGGTATGCAATATAAGAGAGGAAAAGAGGCTTGCTTACCCCTCCCCCTTTTGCTCTCGTTGCTTTACTGTCTTCTGCTGCCTTGAACTGTTGCTCTCTGCCATGCCACCCTGTCTTGGTACCAGCTAAATATAGACCAATACCTCCACCAACTGTGAGCTCAGTAAACCTTTCCTTCCTTATTTCTGCCCATCAGGTTTTTTGTCTCAGCAATAAGAGAAAAGTAACCAAGACATATGTCATCTGTTGTGATACCATTAAACTTCCACATTTGCTCTTATTTTATTACATATTTCATTGCCTCTTTCTTTGCTCAATACAGTACTTTCCAGGATCATGTTTTCTTTCAAGTGTTTTATCTTTGTTGCCTATCCATTAAAATTCAATCATTTTTCAACCCCAAGAAACTGTACACATCTTGACTTGACAATAAGTAGAAAACACTGCTTAAAATATAAAGTGGGCTCAGCCTACGACATCCAGGAGCAAGTGTCTTTACTGGAACAATCTCATCTGTCAAATGGCTCCCCCCAGAGAGTGTCCTCTAGCAGGTGGGTCCAACTATCATCTGCTTTCTTGTGCTCACTTTTCCTTTGAGAGAAAAGGAACTATCTCAGGTATATTAGGTATATTTTTATTTTAGGTATATTTTTATCTTTTAAAAATTTTCCAATTTCCTTTAAAAAATGAGTAGACTAATGAATCCATCACTTAGTTAAAGAAAATAGAATACAATCCTAAATGTCAAACAATAGTAAACTAAGCTACCAGCTTTAATAACAAATCTAGTAGTTTTAACAAAGTAATCTGGACTTTGACCTATTTAGTTAGAAATTATAAGTTGTTAAAAATGGTTGCATTATGGGGCTGGGGATTTAGCTCAGCGGCACAGTGCCTGCCCGGCAAGCACAAGGTCGTGAGTTCGATCGCCAGTACCGGGAAACAACCAAAAAAAATTAATTGCACTCAAAATATCTGTAAACCATGATGCACTTAAGGCACTTTTCGATTTTGTTTTCTCTTAGCTGTATAATTTCAGAAAATGGGTCTGAGAGGCCCGTCCTTCAGCCCGCAGCTGTCTCTGGACACTTGCAGCCCAGAAGCTCTGCTTGCTCAGGATCTCAAGGGAGTGCTCCTTGCAAAGGAGCTATGCTGACTGGTGATTCTTAGATTGGCTCCTTTTTCAACACTAAAAGTAGATTTTGGCTTTAAGTAAGCATGTGTGAATATCGCATTGTCTCCGTGGTGTGAGAAACTGAAAGAGTAAATAAGAACCCAAATGTACAACAGATACTGTGAAATAGAAAGACATTGTTCAAAAGGAGAAGAGCGGGGAGTGGGAAAGGAAGGAGGCAAGAAGCAAAAAAGGATAAAAAAGGATAACATGGAAACAAAGCATGCAGAGTGTATTTGCTGGGTCACAGCTATCTCGGCAGGTGTAAGCTGAGCTCTCCCTGTGGCCTCAGCTTCCATTTCCCTGATGATTAATAACGCTGAACCCTTGTTCACGTGATAGTCACCCTGTGTATGTCTTTCTGGGTACTGGAAGTGTTTCAGGCTCATAGTTTGCAAATGTGTCTCTGAATCCTTGGCTGCCTTTCGTTGTGTTGATTATTATCTTCGAGGCCAGAAGATATTTATCTGTGTATTCTATAGATACAAAGTGTCAATGTGAATCGCAAGTCAGAGGGGAATTTAATACAGCCTGGCCATTAATGGAGTTTTGTCTTGAGTCCTGTATAGTATTTTTCCTTCCTTCCTTCCTT
>NW_004955465.1:12937453-12938505 GCF_000276665.1 Chinchilla lanigera | reverse complement strand
GGTGGCAGGCTCTCTATTTCAATTCTAATATTTGCTGATATGAATATGTGAGATCCTTAAGATAGTATGACAAAATTGTAAAAGGGGCTTGATAGGAAGTATTGTTCACACAATTATGCACTTTGCAGGAATATGCATTTTTGTTCCAATTTAAGAAAAATATAAAGCAAATTCTTAATACAAAACAAAAATGACTGGTGATTTTGGACACCATACAGGCACTAATAAATAATGTCTTGAAACAGGCCACATTTGACAGTAATATTTCATTGATTTGCTTAAAAATTGAAGTGATTTACAACTCAGTAAGTCCAGAAAGAAAATAATGAAATTCAACTATGTCTTTAGTTACACACTTTCACTCTAAAGAGGCAACTAATCTTTTAATTATTTTCCTTTTTAGAGAGTCTCACACAGTAATCACAATAATCTTAAATGTAATATATTCCATTGTAAGTACTGGAACTTATAGCAATTTGATATTAATTATAGATAGAACTTAGGTGACATCATCACTTAGAAATACCATTCATATTTGCCGGTCCTTTTACAGGATTAGCAAAAAAACCTTCTGGTGTACAGCCATCCATGGATATTTTTAAGTGACAAACAAAATGCCCTTCTTACTACATATTTATGATTCTTTTGAAAATAGTACTGCAATCTATATTTTTCATTCTGTGTGTCTTACATGAACAAGTTTACCTGCAAGAGCGTATTCTTGGGCCAAAGTGTTATATAACTTCCTAAATCATTTTTAAATTTATAAGTAGTATATTATTTATTTTAAAATTATAATTATGAACATACACTGACAGTACAAATTAACATGTCCCTGTGATATTTTCAAGCCCAAGAGATCACACCTTGATCACGCCCATTCCATCTCCTTCTTTCTGCCAGGAGTATTGCTAGAGAAGGAGCCGACTCGCAGGTTTCATGGGAGCTGCTTTCTGCTGGGGTACAGTCTGTGTAATGAGTAGAGATAGCTGAGTATTGTATAACTCCTGTGTCAGCTCAGAACTCTTACCAATACGTTCTATGAGAATATA
>NW_004955465.1:12934154-12936263 GCF_000276665.1 Chinchilla lanigera | reverse complement strand
ACACTCTCATGCTACATTCATGACTAATATTAAAAATCAAAATTTTAACTCAGATGTTTTTGAGCTTCATCTCCCTCTATTCCAAGGGCCTGAGTCATATCTGAAGCCGGTGATGAGAATTCACCTAATGAAGTCTCTTTATTTTTACTGAAGTAAAGATGTGAGAAGAGGAATTGACTATTCCCCCAGAAAGTTTTGGGAATCTCTTTCATAAACAGTTTTAAAAGATAAGCATTGCATTGTGCTAGATGTGGGATTCTCAAGCTAGTTCTAACACCTAACTCTTCAGGCTGATAGCAGCATCCATCTCAGGCTTAGCTTTTTTACTTTGTTATTAATGAAGGAAGGGTTTAGTTAGCTCACATTTTGTAGCTGTTTCACTCCATAATCAGCTGGCTCCAAGGCAGGGTGGTGTGGCAGGGGAGAACAGTTTATGGCAGTGGAGGACAGCAAAAGCAAAAAGAGCAAAGAAGTAGGAGCCTTAGGCTTAGTTTCTTCAACAAAAATTGATATTACCCTTCTTTGCTGCATAAAACTACAATAACATTATAATGAGTTATTCTTTGTTACAGTAACTCATATTACCTTCACGGTGAGTATTCTCCCAAGAGCAAGATAATTTTATACTTAATAATTGATAGTAGAACCTCTGTAAAATAGCAAAATAATAAATTTACTTACATGTATGGGTTAATGTTATGGGACTGCACATGGAAGATTTATGACTATATATACAGAGAGGAAAGTGTCAAGTCAAAGAGAAATGCACTTGGGGCTTTGAAAACCCAGTGTAAACCTGCAGTGTTCACCCATCTTCATATTCAGAAATGTGCTGTAGTGGAAACAGGCCAATTTTAGGAAATGTAACAGTGGTGACAGGTCCACAGAGAAAGGTAATGTCAGACTGAGAGAAACAAAGGTTTTCCTAGAAGACTGAAAGACTCCTAAATCATCCTGATTGCTAGAAGGAAGCAAGAAGAAAACCTTACACAATGATCTACGCAAAAGCTCTCTGATACTATAAGATCCTAAACACAGGGTCAGAGATGCCTTAGCATTGCTAGAAGACTCTTTCTGTTCTTGGAGCTGGTACCCTTCTTTTGTGGGCCTGTGGTCCTCATCTTTTAAAGATTCAAAGAAGACTAAAGACCTTAAACTTCAAAGTCCTTCTCAACTGCTCTTTTGCTGAGCCAAACACTTTAGACCCCGAAAAGAAAGGTTACCTGGCCTGTGTGTGTTAATGAAAGACTGATCAGGTCTGCTCACCTTGGTGTGTGGAAGGTAGACCAGAGCTGGGTCAGTCCTTCTGGTGAGATGAGGCTCCCCAGGTCATATTTGTAACTCCATGATTTATACAGCTCTTAGATGCCAAAATGTGTCACTAAGACTTAATTTCATAGTTGTCATCCTCTTTGGGAGAAAGACACCTTGGTGACCCGCAATCCCTGCTGTGAAACTTTTCCCCTCCATGCATAATTACTAAATTTGTGTACTCAGAAGTTTTTCAGGCTCAATTAGTTTTAATGACTTAACGGGAAGGATGTGCACTGAGGAAGTGAACGGCCAGCCGCGTCTCTGTGTCTAGTGTTTCCCATTCTGCAGAGCTGTGCTCAAGCTGTGCGTCAGAGTGGGGACAGGCTTCGGGGACACAGTGTGGGTCACTGCCCGCTTCTGTCCCAGTCCTGCTCTTTACACAGAAGTACAATAAATAATGCTCAGACTGGGGACTCTCTTTTCTGAACGGTTTCCAGTCATGCACATGAGCAGAAGAGTCACCTTGCTCTGCTGCATATATTGGAGAGCAAGGTCTTTGTCATGAGCAGCTGATGTATTCTGTGTCTCTTAAGGCACAAAGCAGATGGATCCCCATTTACAAAAATCAATTCTATCCTACAGCATCGGTGTCCTTGGTATGTGAAGACGCAATGCATACCAAATACATAGTAGAAATATTTGTGCCATAAATAAATGAATATTCATTTGTGATATGTTAATTTATCCTCACTAAAAGGAAAGCAGGACACTGGACTTGAGTAAGATTCCCAGTAACACAAGCAAAATGAAGTGCAAATATAAGAATGGAAGTTTCTGTGATGCAAAAAAATGAGA
>NW_004955465.1:12908252-12933374 GCF_000276665.1 Chinchilla lanigera | reverse complement strand
ATTCATTAATTTTTTTGTAGTGTTTTCTTCATCTCAATTGCATTAATTTCTGCCCTGATCTTTATAATTTCCTCCTTTCTTTGGGCTTTCAGCTTGATTTGTTCTTCTTTTTCTAAAAGTTTGAGGTGTAGCATTAGGCTGTTTATTTGTTGTCTTTCTGATTTCCTGATGTTTGAATTCACTGCTATAAATTTTCCTCTGAAGACTGCTTTCAGTGCATAGCACAGATTCTGGCAAGTTGTATTTACATTTTTGTTTGTTTGTAGGTATTTTAAAATTTCTCCTTTAGTTTCTTCTATGACCCATTGGTTATTCAGGAGGTTGTCATTTAATTTCCAGTGGTTCACGGAGTTTTTGTGGTTTCTTTTGTCATAAATTTCCAGTCTCACTGCAGTATGGTCAGATAATATGCATGAGAAAATTTTAGTACTTTTGCATTTAGTTAAGCATGCTTTAAACCAGTTTTTGTGGTCATGGTGGAGTCTAAGTTCTCTGCATGCTTTGTTCCACATTTCTAAGCATTATTCTGTAACAATCATGAGATTTTAAAAATTATTTTGCGATATAGGCAATCTCATCACACCTGCATGTCCCATTAAAATCACAGGAAGTTGTTGGTGACAAGTGGTGTGGTCAAGTCCTCTCCTTTCACCTTCAGTTACAGGTTGTCTTGGGAATGTGTGTGTATGGCTGTGTTCTCTTGGCTGCAAAGGTGAGAGGCTTTCTCCTAGTTTTACAGTAGATTTAGTGGATATTTTATGATGTATATCACATGCCAGTTTAATGTTTTTAAAAATTTTTGTTGCCCTTTCTTTTCCTTTTTATTAAGGCATAGTGGGTATACAGAATTATGGGTTTCAGTTTTCCATATCTGCTTGCACGCAAAATTGACCATTTACTTCCCCATTATCCCCTTTCACATTCTTCCTCCCACCCTCATTCCCTTCCTCTTCTCTCATATTTTACAGTTTTTCATAACATCTCTCCTATCTCTTTTCTTTAAAATTTCCCATGTGAGAAAAAAGGCAAGGCATTTTTCTTTCTAGTGTGGCTTATTGTCTGTCTTTGATTGCCATTTTTCTGCCAATGTTTGAAGTAATAAAACCTCCATTGCGTATACGTCACATTCCTTCACCCATTAATGAATCATCAGAGACCTAGGCTGTTTCCACAATGTAGTGAATGTGAGTTGCACCAAAATAAATAAAGATGTGCAGTTATCTCTGCAATGAGTTGACCTTACTATTTCTCAGGTATAAGTGAGGGGAGGTATAGCTAGATAAAATGGTAACCCAAATTTTAAATATTTGGAGAGACTCTGTTGAATTTGATAGTAGCTTTACTCTATACACAGTGTAGAAAATTTTCTTTGTCAGCAATCTCAATAACATGTGTTATTTTTTATTCCTGATAATTACCAGTCTAAAATAGAGAAAATGGTACTTCAATAGCATTTGATTTGCATGTGCCTGATGGGTAAAGATATACATGTTTTTGTATACATTGTGGTCATTTATACTACTTTTCAGAATGTCCATTGAGTCCGTTTGCCTACTTATTGCCTACATTTTTAATGGTAATTTTTTTTAGCCCTTTCTACATTCTGGATATGAATTCTCGGTAACAGTATAGATAGCAAATTGTCTTTCTCATTTTCCACTGTGTATTTTCACTCTCTTTCCTTTGCTGTTCAAGAACCTTTTAATTTGATGTAATCTCATTTCTCAATTTTGGCCTTGTTTCTTTGGCTATTAGAACTCTGTAGATCTGTAGAATAGGCTTTGGCCTGTGCCTGTATCTTGAAGTGTATCCCCTTCCGTTTTCACCTGACAGTTTTGGTTTCTAATCTCATATGGAAGCCCTTGATTCATTTTAAGCTGAGTTTTGTGAAGAATGAGCATTTGGGTCTAGACTCATGGCTCACATATCACTATCCAGCCACTTGCATTGTCAGGATCTTCTTAGATGGCACAGGTTGGAAGATCCCATGTTACCTGGTGTGGATGACCCAGGGCCTCACAGTCTGCATCAGTGGTCTCCTCAAGGGGGTTCGGATCACCATCATCTGCCCCAGACCCTCCAGGAGGAGGAGGAGGCTCAAGCTCAGGGTTGCATGGCTCATCCTCCCCTTCTGTGTGTTCCTTTGAATTCTCACTTCTTGACAAGCACCATTTCACTCCCTTACAAGCACCAGCAAAAACTCATCACAAATTAATGAGTGATATCAACTGTGATCTTCTAGCCACAAATCAGAAAATAAGGTGAATTGTTTACAATACCCTGCTCCTATGGGATGCTATTTTTGAGGCTTTCATGGATGGGACCAGTGGCTGGTGGTGTTCACTCTCCCAAAGCACCACAGGTATGTTCTGCATTTACAGAAATCCAAGTTTCTTTGTAAAACTCCCTCTGATATCAAAGCCACCCGAAGTATTTTCTTCTGCTAGTTTATGTTCTTTTCTTTTCTTAAAAAGATTTTTTTCCTACCTTTAAATTCCTTCCTGAAAACAATTTCATATTAATATTCAAGCATTTGTAGCTTTAGTTAGGTGATTGTCAGCCCGTTTGTGCTGATTCAGAGATGGAAATCTGGGTTAATGTTGGAGCCCTCAGCAGGAAGAGTAGTCACTCAGAAAATGTCTACTTCTTGGTCCTTTCAGCAAGTAAGCTTGAAGCATCTGTAAGTTTCATTGTGCTAGTAGGTTAAGCAAATAACCTTATATTCTGACATAAGAATTCTGGCAACTGTCCTGAGCTGACACAGAGTCATGGAAAGTTAGGGGCCCTGGTGTCTTCTCATTTCACATCGATCACCTTTAGGAGCCGTGCTTATAGGATGGTTTTTTCCTATAAGTGGTTTAACAAGAGAAACACTGAAACAACACCTACGATTTGGAGACAGATGTATTCTATATCCATGGGCACTGATTGGGATCATTCCCAGAATATCATGCCCCAGTGGCTCAGGGAGGGAGGATATTATGGGGTTTGCAAAAGGAAGTACAAAGGCAGAGTACTCGGGTGCGTTTGATTGGTTCTTATGAATTGCATCATAATGACCAGCTTTGAGTCACAGTGACCATCTGTTTCTAAGAAACAAAAGTAATGGGAACTGTAAACAGACTGTTACCTGGGCAACTAACAAAGTGAAGTACAGTGGCTGGGAGGGCATTATCTGCTACATGTCCCCCCTCTCTTAGTTTCCCCAGCAAATATTTGTCTGGCATGTTACACGTGATCTTTTGAGATAGAGACTAACTAGAAGCAGTAATATTAGGGTTGTCAGTGACCTAGGATGGGCCCTAGCGAAGGTACACAATATTGTCTTATTACAGAATATTTTTCAAAGCTGCTTTTAAGAAGAGAAAAAATTTAGGCCTGCCTGTTCTATAACACTACTCTGGCAAGGGAGTGCATGAGTTAATCTGCGTGTCCAATGTGCCTTGGACATTCATCAAATCTTGGTCAAGTGTTTGACTAATTGTCCATAGTGCTAAGGCAAAAACCACAGCTAGCAGAGTGGCGGGTAAAAATGACAGGGGTAAACAGCCTCTAAAGGTACAAAAATCAAGGGAAATAGGTCTGAGAAATTCTATAAACAGTGTCCTCAGGCTTCAGCATCCATAGTGACCAAAGCAGGACTCTGAGTGTGTTGTCTTTTCAGACTGAGCATCAGAGGAGTTCTCTTGTCCAGTTAAATTTTTAAGAAATTCAGCAGGACTCTGGATTGGTAGATCTAAGGCTGGATTTCTGAAACTTTAAGAACTGTTAACACGGTGTGTGCAGGGGTGTCTGTAGGTATAGCTGGTCTTTCAGCTAAATTTTTATGGACCTGGTTTGAAACTGTCTTTTAACTTTTTTGGAGATTCATGGCCTATATACCGTATGTAGGTTTTACTTAATCGCGATGTTAAATTACTCTATTATAAATGCAGGCCCATTGTTCCTGCCAGTGGTCAAGTGTAGGCTATATCTAGGGTTGATTTTTCCGAGCAGGACCTACAAACTTTTATTGTCCTCTAAGGTTGGGTAGGGAACGCCTTGGGCCATCCTGAGTGGTGCAGATGAGCACTAAATGTACCTGTGCATCTTTAGGTCAGGGCCAGTGATACAGATGCTGAAGCCTGAGCTGGTTGCAGGCATGTGGGTGCCAGTGCTGCAGCCTGAGCTTGCAGAACGTATGGTTGGGGGCAGGTCTGGCTATCTTCTGAGAGTACTAGGTAAATTTTTTTCTAGCTGGAGTTGATGTTTCAGTTGTTTGGATCCCTGGAAGGGGCTTAGGCCTCTGGACTGGATTACTGTGCATGCAGGTGTGCTGTCATTCATAGCAGGTCTCCAAACACCACCAGGAAGCCGTAGCAGGAGAGTTTTGGCCAAAATAGCTTTTCCTAGGTGACCACAGCATCTCTAGCTCGTTGGACCCCATTCCTAATGGAGCTACTTCCATCTGTGAAAAGGGTGTACTGAGCATCTATCAGGGGGTTCATTTTTAAGTGTGATCAGCTTGAGAAGAGTTCACCATTCATTACCAGGAGTCATGGTCTGTTGGGCCCAGCTCTTGGGCAGACATATGGCGGGACTGAGTTGTCCATATTATTCACGGAGGTTCAGTATAGCATGTGGCACTTGGACAGTTAGGTCTCTGCCTAAGGTGAGCTTGTCAAGTTTATGATCAGAGAGACAGTGGGCGCTAGAGAACAAGGTAAGGGGAGGCAGCCCTTAGCAACTGGATTCAAATATTTGCACCAGTAGTCCACTGGGTGCTCCCAGGAGCTGACAGTCTGAGTAAGTATCATTGTTTTTGTAAACTCAAGGATCCAGATTCTATAGATGCAAGCAGCTTGAAGGAATTTGCCAAATGTCTTTTCTTGTAACCAGTTTGTGTCAGGAACCCGCACACAGGGCCATAGTTTCCTTGATGACTCCTTTTTTATAGAGTGCCTCAGGGCTTTCACAAACAATCCCTCAGGTTGCCCGATGGACGAGATCGGGCACCTTCAGGGCGGTATGGCCGTAGACCAGGTTGCCCAATAGAAAAACCATTGTAGAGCTTTGAAAATATTTCCATAATTGTCTGCTGTAGCACATGCCTGTAATTCCAATCCTTTGGGAGGCTGAGGCAGGGAGATGGTCATGAGAATGAGTTTAGCCTGGGTTATACTGTGAGATCCTATGTCAAAAACTCATAACTAGATGAATAAGCAATATGTGCCTCAACATAATGTGAACATTCTAAATTTGGTGTTGTAAGGGACAGAAGTGCTCCTTTTTGCAACAGGATAACTTGCTCTTAGCTTTCGGCTTTCACTTCCTGTACATACGCCATACACACCTTAATGTTTCTGTGTTAGCATTTTATGATGGGGCCATAAATGAATGAACAAGTTATTCAACTACCAGAGCTGCTCTTTTTTTTTTGTTTTTTTTTTCCGGTACCGGGAACCGAACTCATGACCTTGCGCTTGCCAGGCAAGCGCTTTGCCGCTGAGCTAAATCCCCAGCCCCCAGAGCTGCTCTTTATTCATGGTGCAGGCACTTCCACCTCCATGCCAGGTGCACTGTAGGTGAGGAGGACACAGTCCGCTGGACACAGGGAGGCAGGGTCTATGGCTTCTTATTGGGGCGGCTTTATCATTCCCAGGCTACTGGAAATTTGATGCTACTATCAACTCTAACCACATACCTGAGTCCAACCTTATACTTGTTGCTTTGCATCCAGAACTGGAAGGGGCCTCCTTGGCCATTGAATGCGTAGTAGATAGCAGCATCATTCTTGGGTGTTCACGATTTAGAAAGCTGCACACGAAGAATTTGTGGCAGGGTTAGGGGACGGGAGGCAGCCTGGCCGTGGAGCGTTTGTGCACAGGCAGAGCAAGGAGTCCCTTGTTCAGTACAGGTGCATGGTGGGAGGCACAGTCCCCAGGGCAGATCGTCAGTTATTCATCTATTGCTTTGTTCCTAGAAGGCTGGAGAAGAAAGGAAGTGACTCGCTCTGTTTCAGAAGCTGGTTCCTGTTCTGTTCACAGCAGACTTCTGGTGAAGTGGGAGAAACTAGCCAGAGAAACTTGGCTATTAGTTGACCTTCTCCCTGCGCATCCTTCCTAGTAAAACCATTAATCTCCAGTTAAGTCTGAAGTAACTTCTGAAGTAAAGAAATGCAGTAATTGTGCAGGGAGAGGAGAAGCTGTGCCTGAGGGATGTAGAGGCGCAGCGGGTTTCCCTCCCCCTGACAGGGAACATCTGTGAACACCGCAGTTCTGGTGACAGTTTATGGTTTTTGTTTGTTTGTTTGTTTGTTTTTCTCTTTTCCAGTACTGGGAACCGAACTCACAACCTCGCACTTGCCAGGCAGGTGCTGTGCTGCTGAGCTAAACCCCCAGCTCCCCTGGTGACTGTTTATGGAGCCAGCACCTCTGCTGAAGATATGAATATGACTGGGAGCTACCCATGCCAGGGTTACCAACCCAGAGCATATCTGCACCACAGCTGCCAGGGTGAGCAGACCTGGGCAGTCTTCCCCTTACTCACCTGTGCCGGGTACATTTCTGAAGACATCTTGATCTCTGCTTGACTGATGCAGGGAGTGAAGAGAGGGTCTTGAGCAATGTGATCTATGGAGCAGAGCCTTCAGAGAAGTCCAAACTCACTGTACACCAGCAAATTCACATAGGAGAGAAACCCTATGACTGCTCTGAATACGAAAGAAACCTTCTAGAGGTCATAGCTCATCACAGGTTCAACAACTCAGGGAAGAGAAACCAAGGAAGTGAAAATAGAACATCTTTCATAGCAAAATCAAAAAAGGAAAAAAAGTACAAAAAGTGAGGTGAGTACTTGTGCTTTAGCTCTGGTGATCAGGGTAGGCTTTTCTGAGGACCTGATATTTGAGCTTCAGTCTGAAAATGAACCACCAGCCATACTGAAGGAAGAACATTCCAGAAGTAGTAGCAAGATCCAGGCAGAAGTAGTAGCAAGATCCAGGGTCCCAAAGCAAAAGTTTGGCCTTTGGACTTGGATCATGGGTGTATATTTTGTTATAACTTTCTTTTTGATACTGTAGATTGGACTTCCTACATGCTAGGCAAATGCTCTACCACTGAGCTACATCCCTAGCCCTATCATGGAATATCTTGGTTGACCATTTTACATCAAAGAGATTGTCAACACTGAAATCTTTTGAAGTCTTCAGTACATGAGAGCTGTCAGTTTGGAGGCTAATCTTTACCACAAATAGGCAGAAGCATCAAGGGTAACAAAATGTAATTAGTTTCAATAAGTATAGTCCCTTGGAAATAACGTAAGGGAAATAGATTTCCAAATTTAATACCACATTCTCAGAGAAGACAATAACATTTGTTAAGAATATCTATTTTGATCAGACCTGCATGTGCAAGCACCGCATTGTTTCACTAGTGTAAAACCTGGAAGAGTTAATTTAAAGTAGGAGGTATGATAGACATTGTGAAATGATAGGAAAGCACTCAAGGGTAAAGGGTAACTGGGATGGGGGAAAAGGGAAGGGAAAGAAGGAGAAATGTATATATGTATATACTGGATAGTTAACATAGTTGTTCTACTGTCTTCTATTTCTTTGCTGACAGAAACTGTCAATGAGTCCTTGGTTGATCAATATTGCATGTCTCTATCTGTTTTCATGAGAAACCACTTTGAAGATATCAGTATGTAATACAACATGCATTGTTAACTTCCTACCACTTTATTTGTAACTCTGTGTCGTTTGTACTGTTCTTTCGCTATTCTGTAAAAGGTTGTCTGTCTGTTAATGTTTTCCTGCTTTTATTTTTAAAATAAAAAAAAGAATATCTATTTTGTCATCTCGCACAATGGGGAACAAGTGTTACCTCCCGGAAGACAAGGGTTTATTGAATGATAAGAAAGTACAGATTTAGAGACAACCACTAAGGGAACAACCATGAAGACTATGCTATAAACATTCCAGATCATTAGGAAAGGATGCCTATTCAGAATAATGTAAAGAAAACAACTCTAGGGCATCCAACCCAGTTCCCAGGAGTAACAACAGTTGATGATGCCAGCACTCCCCCCCGCAGCCTGCTCTCTGGGCAAGATGTTGGTTCTGTTTCTCTGAGCGGACCTCCCTTCTGAGCCCCGTCATACAGCCTTTTCAGAGAGAGTACAAGTTGCTCGATAGGCTTGTAGGAGATCCACTTTTTACTTAGGTTTACCAGAGTTTATTCTGCTTCTGATGAATAACTGTCACTTCAGAATTCAGGACACAGAGTTACGGCACTCTTTATGGCACCCCCAAGGAGATCGAGATTTTCACCTCCATATCTTCTCCCCATCTCCACATTTTCTCTGCAGGAGAATGTATTAGTTTCCGCTCTGATCCCCTTCTCCCAGGGATCAGCGTCGTCTGAGGATGTGACTGTGGACTTCTATATCTGAGAAGAGAATATTCACCTCAGATGCTCACTTTTGTATTGGGTCTCTAAATTTGAGGGGGTTTGATTTTTTTCAATTCTTTGTATGTTCTTGATATTTGTCCTTTGAGGAACAATTGGCTAAAATTTTTTCCCACTCTTTGGGTTGTCTCTTCATTCTATTCGTGATTTGTTTTGTTAAACAAAAGCTTTTCAATAAGATGAGATCCAATTTGTTGATCCTTTCTAATGTTTCACATGCAATTGGCATTTAATTTGCCAAGTCTTTGCCTACACCTGTGTCTTCAACAGTTTTGCCTATTCTATTTTCCAGATTTAGTGTTTATTTTACTATTTTGAATTTTGATCCATTTTGATTTTAGTTTAGTGCATGGTGCTGGATGAATAAATTCACTATGTTTGAATATAATTTGTGATTACTTTCTAAATATCATTTGCTAATGCCTGGACCTGTCCATGAACCTACCAGTCTCCTTACCTTTAAAGGGCTTCTAGGGACAGTCAGCTAAAATTTTTTCCCAATTTGTGGGTTTTCTTTTTACTCTGCTGGTGATTTCTTTAGATGTGCAGAAACTTTTCAGTAGGATGAGATCCCAGTTGTTGATTCTTTGAAGTATTTCATGTGCAATTTGGTTTTTCTTTGTGAACTCTCTGCCTACCCCTATGTCTTCAAGAGTTTTACTTACTTTCTCTTCCAATAGATTTAGTATTTCTGTTTTAATATTGAGATCTGTGATCCATTTTGACTGGAGTTTGGTGCATGGTGATAGACTTGGGTCTATTTTCCGTCTTCGGCAGGTGGCAAGGCAATTTTTCCAGCACCATTTATTAAAGAGGCTATCGTTCTTCCAGTGAGTTTGTTTGGCCCCTTTGTCAAAGATTAGGTGACTGAGTGTGTTTGTGGTTGTGGCTGTGTCTTCCAGTCTGTTCCATTGATCCTCTGCTCTGTTTTTTAGCCAGTACCATGTTGTAGCTTTGTAGTAAAATTTCAGGTCAGGGACTGTGATTCCACCTGACTTGTCTTTGTTGCCCAGGATTGCTTTTGCTATTCTGGGTCTCTTCTGGTTCCAGATGAATTTAAAGAGTGCTTTCTCTAGATCTGTGAGGTCTGCTAATGGTAGTTTAATGGGAATTGCATTGACTCTGTACAACAATTTCAGTAGTATGTACATTTTCACAATGTTGGTTCTTCCTATCCATGAGCAAGGAATATTTTTCCATTTACTGAAATCCTCTTCGATTTCTTTTTTCAAAGTACGGTAGTTTTCATTGAATAGATCTTTTACTTCTTTTGTTAGATTGATTCCTAAATATTTCAATTTCTTGGATGCTACTGTGACAGGTATGGTTTCCTTAATTTCTCTCTCAGTCCGTTTGTTGTTTGTGTATAGGAATGCTACTGATTTTTGGGTGCTGACTATGTATCCAGTTACATTGCTGAATGTGTTGATTAATTCAAGGAGTCCTCTTGTGGACTTTTTGGGCTTTTCCATGTAGAGTACCATGTCGTCTGCAAATAGTGACAGTTTTACTTCTTCCTTTCCTCTCCTCATTCCTTTTATTTCTCTCTTGTCTAGTTGCTCTGAGCCTACTTTCCTTTCCACAGGAAAGGGGACAGTGGGGCTAAAGAAGGTTAATAGTGATCAAGGCAGTGTGGAGTTTTGCATTCTCTGTGCAGAACTCCACACTGTGCACTCTCAGCCTGCTCCTTCTGCCCACGGTACATGCAGCGGCGGTGACAGCAAGTGGAACCCAGGGCCTTCACACTGAGCTACATACCCAACCCTTTTTATGCTCTTTAGAGACAGGGTTTCACTAAGTCACTAAATTGCCCAGGGCTGTGCTCAAACTTGTGATCCTCCTCCATCATCCTCTCTGAATGCAGGGAATACAGGCATGTACCACTGTGTGCAGAGTAAGTGCTCTGAGGGGTTGAGAAGAGGAGGCTGATTTTATAGGCTGCGGGAGGGAGGTTGCAGAAAGCTGAAACAAAGAAGAGAAGCATGTGGGCCATTTCAAAGCTACTTTCTTTGGAAGACCAGGACAGGAAGACAGAACAATAGAAAAGAAAGTGCTTGGTTAATATCATTGCTTTTTATAAGGACTGAAGCAGAAGGAACTTCATTATTTTGCCAGTGTAAGTGGCCCGTTTTGGAATTTTGCTTTTTTTTTTTTTAATCTGTTTTGATATCTAAGAAGGTCAGATGATACTTTGATTTTGTTTTGGTGTTGTAGAACTTTAGTATGAGTGACTCTATTTTGATTTTTTTTTCTATTTTGATTTTTAGGCTGGTATGTTGGGGTATAGTACAGGAGCTTAGCCCAAAACAGTAGGCTGTACTAATTTGTATTTAAAACTTGTTTGTTGTGCCACCTCATGGCCCTGTAGAATATACTCTCTATGAGGAAGATCTGTCAGTTTTGCTCACATATGTATTTCCGAGCACCTAGATATTGGGTTAAATATATACGCAGAATAAATGAAAAGGCTGGAAAATTCTACTAAAACTAAAATATTTAAGAGCTTGCTGGTAGGCAGGGTGGGGCATGCCTGTAATCTTAGTACTCCAGAGGTTGAGGTAGGAGGATCACTGTACGTTCACGGCCAGCCTGAGATACACAGTGAGTTCAAGATGAGCCTAAACTCATCAGTGAGACCCTGCCTCACACAAACAAAACAAGAACAAAAAATTAAGAGATTACAGTGCTAGTTATTCCAAATTTCAAAATACCCTGCCTCACAATATGTGTTCAATAAGCATTTGATGAATGAAATACGCATCAGATTGGAAGAGGAATCCCACACCTACGTATTTCCACAGAGCCCAGCTCTTGTGGGCTGTCAGGTGTCCTGAGTTCTGCCTGTTCTGTTTCCAAACCCATTTCTGCTTTCACTTTGCCTTTTCCACTTCCAGGGAAAGTCCTGTAACTTCTATTCTGTAGAACGGCAGCTTTTGTTCTCTCACATTTCCATAAACTCTGTCTCAGAGACAGTTTAAGGAGTTTAAGAGCTAAGCTGACAGGCTGAAAGTGCACAGAAACAAGAAGTCACTCGGGTCCTGTCCCTGGTCTTTCTGAACCCGACACTGGCTCTCAAAGGCCTCAGGACTTGCAGGGACCTAAAGGAGCTGTGAAATCCTTCTTGAAATAATGGTTTTGAAAATGAACCTGTGTGGGTCTGGTCAGCTGCATAGTTAGTATGAAGCAGAACAAGGTAGTGCTGAGGCGCAGTCACCGTTGATATCTAACTTCAGCCCCATTTTCCACTGCCGGACCTTCAGCTGGTTTCATTCCCCTGAGGTCTGATTTCCCCATCTGTAAAATGGGACAATAGCAAATAAGGCTTGTGGTGTGGATGAAATGTAACGCAGTGTGAAAGGCCAACTCCTTTGCTCTGTAGATAATCAAAAAATGAGAGCCACCAGGCCAGTAGCACGCGCCTGGAGCCCTACTACCCAGTACTTGGAAGATTGCTTGAGCCAGGAGTTGGAGACCAGCCTGGACAAGATCTTAAGAGCCTGTCTCAAGAGAAAGACAATCACGAAGTTTCTCTTATATGAGAAACTATATCTATCTAGCTATATATATATATACACACAATCAAAACAAAAGACAGAGAAAAAGGAAGTAGGGAAAAGGTCAAATAATCCACCCCAAATTATCTAGTCCATTTTTTCAAAAATATTTTAACATACATGCTAATTTGTTTCATTTATACTACTAGTTTCTCTCAGTTCATTGAAAAGAAAGTTCTACGTTATTATGTTTCCATTTGTGTTTTTTGTCTTTTTGAGGCAGGGTCTCACCATGCAGCGCAGACTGGCCTTGTCCTCACTTTGCAGCCCAGGCCAGCCTTGAACTCATAGTGATCCTCCTGCCTCAGCATCCTGAGTGCTCTGATTACAGGCGTGTGTTTCCACAACTGGCCTATGTTTCTTTCTTTTTAAGAATTTTTTGTCTGACTTGTCCTGTGAGTAAGATTTTGGCCATCCTTTTAAGATTATGGTATAAGGGCACTTACCGAATAGCGGACTTGTAGGCACATTATAGCAGAAGTTAGAAATCTATTAGAGGCCTGTGACCATAGGTACCGACAGCCTGCCCCGTAGCTAGTGTACTAAATTCAGCTAAAAACCTTGAATGTCTGGTCCCAGCTTTTATCCATCAACTTGACAGGTCAAGCTGACTGAGTTCCCTTTAATTAAGAAAATGTGCATTGACTCCAGCACGCGTGAAGGCCATGTCATGTTGGGGGAAAGACTGGCCAGATCGAGGACGCTTTTAACTCTGCTCCCACCGCATGCACACCCTTCCCTCCTTCCCCAAATGATACAGTCCTGCCTGACAATGTGTGATGTAATGCTTGTATTCCATGTATTCCATGCCAGTCACGTAATAACCTGTTATCAGTTTTGTACTTCTCGCTTGCAAATCATTGTTAAACTGAACTCAAACCTGACTCTGGGCAGATGATAGGAAAACTCAGTGTTCCTGGGCCTGCCGGGGTTACGAGTAAAAAGCCTGCCTTCCGAACTCCTGGGTGCAAAGTGTCCTCCACTGGTCTCTTATCTGCAACAAGGGCCCACACTGTATTAACTGTTGTTATCCTCTAATTGTTTTGCTATGAAATTTTGTTTCTTCAAGAAAGTAAGAAGAGTACTTTTTAATATTTTAATATCTACTTGTATTACATGAAAATAAAAAAGAAAGAAAATGGTAGCTGTTATGGTGAAAAAACTGAAATATCCATTGCACCTACTAGTAAGAAAGAGGAGACAGGAAGACACATAAAGAAAGACAGCCAAAAAGTGAGAATGCAGGTGTAAAGGCCCTGGGTGATCATGAAGCCCAAGAACGGGAAGCAGTCTTCTCTGGGTGCCTCAGCTGCACGCACCTGCACCCACACCTGCACCTGCACCCGCAACAGGACCAGATCCGTGGGCGGGGCCCTGCTCCCGAGAGCTGACCATCCTGGAAGAGTGGAGCGCGGGCCGCGTGGAGCTTTCCCCGGGGCACAGTCCTCGCCCCCTTCACCTGGCACGTGACTTTGCTAGGGCTTTGCCCACCTGGGTGCAGCGGTGTCCTCTCATGACTGTGGAGTTGAGCTGGGGTTGAACTTTTGAACCCACCAATCACCATTGCCCGCCCCTCTCTGTGGGCGGGGCTATGGTTGGGGCACGTGGTGGAGGGCCCCTACACCTGGCAGGGCAGGTATATAAAGGCCCGAAGGGGACGCCTTCCTTTGCGCCCTTCAGTTCCTTGGGGGTGTGCTAGTTGGAGATCCTTGCGTACTCCGCTCACTTCTGTGACGCTGCTGGCCCATCATGGTTAGTGGTGGGGTCGCGGGGTGCTGGGGTGGGGTAGAGGATGCAGTGGCAGGCGTGTGGAGACCCATGGGCTGCAGGTGGGACAGGTGACGGCTGTCCACGCCTCCCGCCCTCCTGGGTCCTTCTGGCTTGCGGCTGCCGGGCTGGGAAAGGTGAGTTCACCTGACCCATTCAGCTTCAAGCTCGAAAGCGCCCCAGGGCACTGTCCTTAGTGGAAGTGCAAAGCCCCTCGCTGAGAGGGCACTGACCCCACGGACCGCCACCGTGCTGGGAAGGGCAGGGAGCCTGCACATTTACCCTAGGACTTGGAGAAACTGAAGTTTCTTCCTGCATGTCTCCAAGTGGCCTCGCCGTCCCCCTACCTTAGACCCCTCCCTGGAGGACCCGGTGAGCGACTGCACTCACCTCCAGAGCCGGCCATCAATGCCCTGTGACTCCCTGCAGAGTCACCTGTGTCCGGCTCTGCGCACTGCCAGTTGGACCAATCCACCTGAGGAGAAGGTGAGCTCCTCCTTTGAAGGAAAGAATGAACTGTCCCTGCCTTATCCTGCTTGTCTAGTGTTGATTTAGTAGGATGTTTATAACTTAAAGCTTTCTACTTAAAACCAGGTTTCAGAAACAAATGCATAAAAGGATATTTTCTCGCCAGACCAGACGAAGCTAGTACTAACAGTATGTTTTAGTTCAGTCTTCAAAAAGCACCAAGTTAGAGACAGGTGTGGGGGTGCTCGTATCCCAGCACTGGGGAGGCTGAGGCAGGATGATGGCCGCGGGGCCAGTCTGGGCTACATAAGTGAGTTCAAAGACAGCCTTAAATACATGGGGAGACACTGTCTCAAAAGAAAAAAAAAAAATGGTGCTGCAAGTGTAGTTCACTGATTGAGCACTTGCCTAAGATGGACAAGGCCCTGAGTTTGATCCCCAGCACCCCCCAAAAATTGCACAGATTTGATCATTTTCTATATATCTTCCCAGAGATATTGGAAACAACTAAGATAACACCTATTGAAAGTCTCTCTCAAGGTAGTCATTTTAAACAAGTATCCTTGTATCCTGTGTTTCAAAAGAGTATCTTTTTGTTAAAGGATGCCGTGAACAGCTGACGGGAGTTTTCAGAGGCTGACCACAGTTACTGAAAGCATGTGTGCCTCTAGCAAATTGCTTTGACTCACCAGGCAAGACCCAAAAGACCTGGTAAAAGGGATTCAGAAACAGGGCTGTTGAAAGGGCAGGAGAGCAAAGCAGCACAGCTGTTTATAGGAAAGCACAGGTTCTGTGGGTGATTTTCAAGGATTTTCAACTTGCTACAAGTCCAATTAAAATGAGACTGCGTCACCTGTGCCTTACGTCCTCACTGCCCCCCCCCCCAGTGGCCCTTGAGGGTGGAGGACCAACCCTAATGACTTTGTATGGTGAACTTTAAGACAGCCTCAGGCTCCCAGAGTGCTGGAATGACTTGCACAGCTAGACAAAGATGTTTTGAAAAGGTAAGATGTGTAAACCAGGTGTGGTGGTGCACACCTGTAATCCCAGCACTGGGGATGCTGAGGCAGGAGGAGCCTGTGAGTGTGAGGCCAAAACCCAAGGAAAAAGAAAACAGACTGTTGGCTTGAGTTTTTTGGGTGTTTTGAGACAGGGTCTTGCTATATGTTTATATGCTGGCCTTGAACTGGTGATCTTCCCGCCTGAGCCTCCCAGGGGCTTGAATTCCTGGTACGCGCCACCATGCGTGGCTAAGATTTCTGCCAAGGAGGTGGTTCTCGACTCTTCTCAGATACAATACTGTGTTTTCTTGGGCTTAGCCTGGGTCCATCATGGACAGAGGGCTGGTTCTTGCCAGTTCCTGTGCTTGTAGTTTCCAGAGTTCCGATAAAGAAAAACCTGAGGCAACAGTAAATAGTCAAGGACTCCCTAGGTCAAACAGCTTCTGTTCCGCACAGCCTGAGAGCAGGACCAGTAGTCACAGGGAGTCCTGAGCTGCTAATGTGGTTGGGAACCTTGATTGTTTTACGAGAAGCATATGTGTGGAGGTGATGATCATTAGTCAGAGGTGGTAAGCAATGGGTTGTGAAACTAGGACCTTCAAGAATGGAGCTGCTGTTCAATTTTCATTTTTTCTTTTACTTTTTTAGCGGGGGCTTTCTCTACTTGCTATGCTGCCCAAGCAGGGTTTGGACTTGTGGTCCCCCAGCCTCAGCTTCGCCAGCACTTTAGATTACAGGCATGTGCCCTAACACCTGGCAAAATTGTTCTTGAATTGGTTTCTTATTGGCTAAGCTTTTAAAAACTCAAAACCTAGCTGGGTGTGATGACACAGGCCTGTAACTCCAGGCCTGAGGCAGGAGGATCCCTGAGAGTTTGAGGACAGCCTGGGCTGCACAGTGAGACCCTTCCTCAAAAAGAAAAAAAAAAAAAATAGAAGGTGCCTGCCTCTAAAAAAATAGAATAGATGCCTGCCTGTAATCCTAGTGCTCCAGAGGCTGAGCCACAAAGATTATGAATTTGAGGCCGGCTTGAGCTACATACTAAGTTCAGAGCCTACCTAGCGAGATCCTCTCTCAAAAACAACTTGAAACTACTCTTTGGGGAAAATAGCGATAGTTATGGAAGTTTTTTAAAGTTTCTGGCCAGTCTCCAACCTGGCTTTTTTTTAATTCCTGTGCTGGGATTTGAACCGAGGGACTTGCACATGCTAGGCAAGGGACCCTATTCCTGAGTCTCAAACAGTGATCTTCCTGCTTCATTTTCTAAGGAGCTATGTTAATGTGACCATGTCCAGAAATGAAAGGAAAACAAGTATTTTCTTACACCTGATATATCCTTGCAATCCTAGAATTTCAAGAATTCTACAGTAGCCAAGCACGATAGTACACACCTATAATCCAAGCTATGCAGGAGGCTGAGGCAGGAGGCTCACAAATTCAAACCCAGCCTGAGCAACTTAATGAGACCCCCAGTCTCACAAAAGTAAAACCGCTGGGGATAAAGCTCAGTACGGTTTCTGGATTCAATGCCCACTACTAGAGAGGAAAAATCTACAGTACTGGAGATACGTGTGCGTTCTTCTAGGAAGCAGCTAATTTCTTAAACTATTACAGTTAAATCTTGGTAATCCTTTTCATCTTTATTAATATGCCATCCCTCCAAGGTTTATTGGTGGCCAGAAATGACCCATAATTCTGTCACTCGTGGGAGGCTGAGGTAGGAGGATCACTGTGAATTTGAGGCCTGCTTGAGCTATATAGTGAGTTCAAGGCCAGTTTGACCTGTATAGCAAGACCCTGTCTTAAAAAAAAAAAAAAAAAAAAAGTGGAGGAAGCATGTTCTTCCTCAAGATTAGCTTCTTTAGAATAGAAAGATTCTTTTACTGGGTGGAAAACCTGCTCTGACCACATGTTTGAAACTACAGCTAACTGCTGCTTGTCTAGCATTTTCCCCGTAAGTCATGGCTAGAGTCGCTGGTTTTAACTGCCTCTCAGGGGAAAGGAAGAAGCTCTTGTACAGAATAGCATTAAAGAGGTACCAGAATGTATTCAGGAATTACACAGTCGCGCAAAGAGTGACTCAGCCCTGGAAGGGAGAATTTTATATTAGTTTAAGGAGTCAGCAAGCGTGTTTCCTAGGAGCTTGGGGAAATTGGAATTGTGTTGCTGATAAGACAGCTTGTGCCATTCTAAACTGTAGAAACCTGAACTTAATCTGGGGCTACAAAGCAAGGGTTGTGCTGTGCATGGAAGTTCATCAGCATAACTGGTCTTTCAAAGCATGTCTTTCCGAATTATGTCTTCAGTGAAGATTGCACTCCACCCGACTCTGTGAGTCAGACCCAAGAGGTACTCTGTCAGTGAGCTACATCCTCAGCCTTTTTGTTTTTTGAGACAGTCTCACAAAATTCTTCGGCTGGCCTTGAATTTGTGATCCTCCTGCCTCAGCCTCGAGAGTAGCTGGGATTATGGGCGTGTGCGAGCTATACCCAGCTTCCACAAAGAGTTTGGCTTGTGATAGTCCCGGGCCAAGAGTGGCCTCTGGAAAGTGGTTGTCCGTCTTTGAAGGCTAATTAGTTGTCTGGGTATGACATTTCTTATCTGATGTGTCATTCTGACATTGTTCTTTCTTCCTCCCGCAGCGTGAGTGCATCTGCATCCACGTTGGCCAAGCTGGTGTCCAGATCGGCAATGCCTGCTGGGAGCTCTACTGCCTGGAACATGGCATCCAGCCCGATGGCCAGATGCTAAGTGACAGCACCACTGCGGGTGGAGATGACTCCTTCAGCACTTTCTTTAGTGAGACGAGTGCCGGGAAACATGTGCCCAGGACAACGTTTGTGGACCTAGAACCCACGGTCATTGGTTTGTGGACCACGGGATTTGCCGGGGTGCTGGGTCTTGAGTGTGGCCTGAGGGCTCTATTGACCCCCCCAGGCCTGAGCAGGCCCCTGCAGGTTTTTAGTAATGGGCCGTGGGTCTGTCCTCTTCCAGATGAAGTGCGCACTGGTACCTACCGCCAACTCTTCCACCCCGAGCAGCTCATCACAGGCAAGGAAGATGCTGCCAATAACTATGCCCGCGGGCACTATACCGTTGGTAGGGAGATCATTGACCTGGTCTCGGAGCGGGTCAGGAAACTGGTAAGCACAGCACTTTAACATTTTAAATTGGGGTTAGAGTTTTCTCTTGCAGCGTTTTGTTTTTGCTTGTTGAGACAAGGTCTCACCTTGTAGTCCAAGCTGGCCTTGAACTCACACTCCTCTTGCCTCAGGCTCCCAAGTGCTAGAATTACAGGCATGTGCATCATGGCTGGCCAAACTATGAGAATCATTCCTTGCAATTAAAATGACAGGCTGGATGGTCTCTACACTAAGTGGCCTGTAAACCAGATGGTCCTGGTTATGGGACAGCTGTCACAAAGGGTTCATACTTGTGCTGATTTGGGCAGTTGTGCTCATTCCTTCGGTGAGGGCAATTTACCTGGTGTCAAAATGAGAACAGAGAATCTAACAATTTCATAACATTTAAGACCATGAAGCCTCCTGCTTCCAGGTGAGACGTCACCACTTTGAGGTCATTTTAGTTACACTGAGTAAGTGGCTACTCCTATGCGTAACTGATTGGTCAAACCCATTTTCTAACAATCTGGGCCTGTGCCCTATGTTCATAAAGTTCAGGGCTGGCTGGTGAGCTCAGAGGTAGCACTTTCTGGCAGGGGCAAGGCCCCCAGCCCACTAGGGGAAAAAAAGTTCCAACTGCAAGAAGCCAGTGTAACTATATGCAAACTGCTAAAAGGGAGACCTCCAACAAAGGTGAGAGTGGAAAAGGGGTCAGGCGCTTCCTTTGGACGGAAACAGGTATCAGCCATTGAAACTTGGAAGTTTCGAGGTGCAGTTGCAGAGAAGCAGCTGCTGGGCTTTTATCAAGGCAGTGAGCTGGCTCTCTGGCAGAAAGTCTCAGGCAACTTCTTTCACATCAGGATGGTTGGTAAATGTGTTTGGATCATTTTGATTACACGCTTGGCAATCCGGTGACCTGCTCCTTATGCATTGGGCAGCTTGTAAGTAATTAACCGGAAATCAAGTGTGAAGGCCTGAGTAGAGCATCTTGTCAGGAGAACTGCACACTAAGCCCAGGCGCAAGTGGTCTCTTCTGAAAAGAATGGCCTCATGTCATTCTTGGCCTCATGCTTTCCTCAGATGTTTATCACAGACTTCCCAGCAAAACCGGGTTAATGGTTCTCACACTGGCCAATCAAGCTTCAGTGGCAAGCGCTGACTTGGAAATCAGGGACCTGCTTTTAGGGGCAAATATAATAAAAGTCATCTAGGGGATGAGGGGAAAATCACTGAGTGCCAAAACAGTTGAACTCGTCCTTGGGGTTATGACTGCATTCCCAGGACCCTACAGGGATGCGGTGGTAGACATAGGGTCTGCCCCACGTGTGAATCTCAGGTGGTCACTGAATGTGGACCCACAGGATAGGTGCACTGAGGGATCAATAGAGAGTGTCGATGAATCTCTAAGCACCTTTGAGAAGACAGGGTTGTCACCAGGCACTTTGTTTTTAAAGGTCAAAATTCATCCTTTGAGCCCGGCATGGTGGCGCATGCCTGTATCCCAGCACTTGGGAGATGAGGCAGATGATTGCTGAGTTTGAGCCCAGCCTGAACTAAATAGCAAGATTCTGCAACACAACAATAACACAAAGTCATCTCTTGAGTCACAGTTGGTTAGCCAGATAGCCCAGTTGAGTGGTAGAAAACTCCAGGGTTGGGAGGTCTTGTAGAATTCTGTAGGAAAATCAGCTTGTGCAAATGTCATATCTACTGCAAGTCTCCTGCAGCTTTCATCAGAAGTCTCAACTCTACTTTTCTTTCACAGACTGAGCAGTGCAAAAATCTGCAGGGCTTCCTGGTTTTTCGCAGCTTTGGCGGGGGCACCGGCTCTGGGTTCACCTCCCTGCTGATGGAGCGTCTCTCTGTCGAATATGGCAAGAAATCCAAGCTGGAGTTCTCAATCTACCCAGCCCCTCGCTTGTCCTCAGCAGTTGTAGAGCCCTACAACTCCATCCTCACCACCCACACCACCATGGAGCACTGCGATTGTGCTTTCCTGGTGGACAACGAGGCTATCTATGACATCTGTTGTAGAAATCTCGATATCCCGCGCCCCTCCTTCCCTCATCTGAACCGCCTTGTTAGCCAGGTTGTGTCTTCCATCACCGCTTCCCTCAGATTTGATGGAGCCCTGAATGTTGATCTGACAGAATTCCAGACCAACCTGGTGCCCTATCCCCGCATCCACTTCCCTCTGACCGCGTATGCCCCTGTCATCTCTGCGGAGAAAGCCTACCACGAGCAGTTTTCCATAGCAGAGATGACCAATGCCTGCTTTGAGCCAGCCAACCAGATGGTGAAATGTGACCCTCGCCACGGTAAATACATGGCTTGCTGCCTGTTGTACCGTGGCGACGTGGTCCCCAAAGACGTCAATGCCGCCATTGCCACCATCAAGGCCAAGCGCAGCATCCATTTTGTGGACTGGTGTCCCACTGGCTTCAAGGTTGGCATTAATTACCAGCCTCCCACCGTGGTGCCTGGTGGAGACCTGGCCAAGGTACAGCGGGCTGCGTGCCTGCTGAGCAACACCACAGCCATCGCTGAGGCCTGGGGGCGCCTGAACCACAAGTTTGATCTGATGTACGCCAAGCGTGCCTTTGTTCACTGGTATGTGGGTGAGGGGATGGAGGAAGGGGAGTTTTCTGAGGCCCGGGAGGACTTGGCTGCCCTCGAGAAGGATTATGAGGAGGTTGGAAGAGATACTGCTGAGGGAGAAGAGGAGGATGAAGAGTATTAATATTTGTATGATTTTGCATGCCAGTGTCTAGTTTACACATTTTTTTCTGTTCTGTGGAATTGTTTAAGCCCTAAACTGTACATAAAAGTGTTTGCATTTAAAATGTCAACCTGGCTGATGAATCAACGTGGATGCTTGTCCCAGTAAGACCAACGGAGGTGATGCATAAGCCACTTGATTTTCCCTTTACTGGGGACTAAACCTAGGGCCTTTGCACTGAACTTCATCCTCAACCCCTTTTGAGCAATTATTTTGTTTTTAAATTTTGAGACAGGGTCTTGCTAAGTCACTATTGGAGACTGGACTGAACCCAGGAGGTACTAGGCAATATCTTAAGTCCTTTTTTTTTTTTTTTTTGCCCCTTTTGAAACAGAGTTTCACTGTGCAGTTCAGGCTTGACTTGAACTCATTTTGTAGCTCATGTTGGCCTCACACTCCCAGGGATTCTCCTGCCTCAGCCTCCTGAGCGCTGGGATTGCAGACATACGCTACCACACCTGGCCTCTTAAGTTAGTTTTATACAGCAAAACCATGAGGTGATGTGTGTGTAAGTGGGGGACACATCACTTAGGTAGTACTGATCCAATGGGAAATTACAAGGTAGGTATGAGGTGGAACAAAACTATGGTCAAGTAATAAGAGTTCGAGTATAGTCACTTAGGTAATATTGATTAAATGGGGATCAAATGAGGAAGTAAGTCACATAGCAAGCACAAGGGACCAGCAAACTTTCCTGGAAGTAGTAGGTTAGGCTTAGGGGTGGGTTAAGGAGGTTTGGTCCTCCACCCAAGGGGACTGATGCCTATTTAGAATATCAATCACTGCTGTTCTTTCCTAGGGGAAGGATGTAGGTACAGTCCTTTCTCCAGCCTGAGGCCTGACCTTCAATGAAGGTACCTCCTGTCACAGTTGTCGTCTTCTGCATGGTAGTCTTCCAGGGCCCAGCTCTGACTGCCGACAATATTTCTACATAACTTAGCTCTCTACAGTACCACCACACCAGCCTCTGTTGTACCGCACATAGGATACGTGTGCTTCTGATATAGGGCATATGACAAAGAACCTCCAAATCATATAAGGGAAAGGTAACTCTCAACCTGGTAGGTGTCCAAAATGCTGAGTTTGGGTTCTGTAAAACGGCAGAATGAATTCTAGGAACGACAGAGGTTAAGAGTAGCAAGAATTTATTGAGGGAAAGAGAGCTGCTGCCTAAGAGGGACGGAAGTGGGCCAGGGAAGTGGGTAGTCCCTCGACCCTGCTTCCCTCTCAAGGGTGTTTTATTGAGCAAAACCACAAGGTGAGGTGGGTTCAAGGTGGGAGAGAACTATAATCCATGAACAAGACTACAAGCACAGTCCCTTAGGTAATACCGATGCAAAGGAGAAATCACAGGATGGGTGTGAAGAGGGATAAAATTGTGGTCAACCAGTAAGATTACATCAAGTGCAGTCACTTGGGTAATACTGATTAAATGGAATCAAATGGGGAAGGAAGCCTTTTGGGAGGGGTGTGTTAAAGTTTTGGTCCCCCACTCCAGGTGAATGACGCCTATATAGAATATCAATCACTGCTGTTCATCCGGAGAGGAAGTACCTGGGGGAGTAGCTCCTCTTTATCTGGAGGCCAGGCCTTCAGTGAATGCGCCTCCAGCCAGTCGTCTTCTGCACTGGCCTTTCAAGGGCTCAGCCCTGCCTGACTCCCTACAGTATTTCTAAATAACTTAGCTCTCTATAATGCTTCTGCCTCCGGGCTTTGGCATGCTGTTTCATCTATGCGGAATGCTTTTCCCCAGGGCTTCCTACGGCTTGCTCCCCCGCGTGGTGACTGTGGGGACTTTGTCTTTTGTTCAGTCTGGGGCTGTATCACCTGCAGCAGTGACTCTGCCACCTAGTGCTTATGGCTCTTTGATGAATGTTGAATTAATGAGCAAATGAGTGAGTGCATGAATGGCTGAAAAAAGAGTGCAGGCTCCGGAATAGGCTCAGATGGGAGAAAGTACACCTGCCTTTCTGAGGTAGAAGGAAACAGGTCAGGAGGGGCAGCGGCAAGTTGCAGGACAGGAAGTCAAAGATTTCCTGTGTCCTTTCTCTGTGCTGAAGCAGATACTTACCATCTGCGACTTGGGGAGAAGGGAATGACCATGTGCTGAGGGGATTAACCGCCACATTCGCCATCGTAGCCAGGTACTCTGTGTCGCCTCCCCTTAAATCATCCCTTCACAGCAGTTAGAGAACCAGGCATAACCAACTCAATTTCTAGGTAAGGAAAAACAACTCCATACAGGAGAAGGAAGCTGAGAGAGCACAGCAAACAAGGGTTCACCAGGTTCAAGGAGCAGGCAGAGGCAACGGGCACCGACGCTTGAGGTGCACCAGGGGCCTTGCACATGGTGCCAGGGAGGATCCAGACGCCACAGAATGTGAGGACTGCATGTGCATGCCTGCAGGGAGCAAACAGTCCAGGGGAGTGAGGCTGTGTATTTTAGACCAGTGCTTCTTCAGTTGGGCTATGTAAAAACTCTGACTCTAGAATACAAAAATGGTCAGGTGTGGTGGTGCATGCCCAAATCCCAGCACTGGGGAGGCTGAGGCAGGAAGACTGCTGTGAGTTTTCAGCCAGCCTGGGCTCCATAATGAGTTCAAGGCCAGCCTGAGCTTATAGGGATGCTACGGGAAAGAAAACTGAACCAACGCCGTTTTGTGTTCTAGTGCCATTTTAAAGGTTAATTTCTGTTTCCTTAGGTTTGTTTCTTGTAAATGTTGTCATAGTTACCGAACCCAATACCACCCCATGTTCTGTCAGAAGACTGCTTGTCCCCTATGTAAAATGTCAAACACCTTTTTCCTTTGTCATACGCTGAGTCCACGCTTTATAGCCTTTCTATAGCTGCACTAAATCTTATCAGCACCACCGCATAGACCCGGAACTAGGACGCTATAACTGTTCTCCCCTCCTGCCCTTTGCGGTCGGTGCTCAGTCATGTACTGGGTGCCCACCGCTGGCCCCGGGTAAACTTGCTGGTCTCTGCATCCGGCCTCTGCGGTGACTCAGTTAAATAAACGCCTTTGCTGCAACAGAGAGACCCTATCTCAGAACACTGAATAACTAACTAAATAAATAAGAGAACACAAAAATTCAGTGTTCCGTTGCTGTCATCATCTCCACTTGCCTAAAACATGTCCCTGTGGTATTTTCTATTTTCCTCATTTTCCAAAGCAAACATGAGTTGCTTTCACAAACAAAATCCATAACTCTGGTAATTATTTTTAAGCATTAGTAGCTCATCCCAGGGAAACCCTAGCAGCTGCATAGACACAGGCAGGTCACTTCCGGTCTGAGCCCCATGATTCCACTCATTAGTGAGGGGGTTGGACCACAGTGGTTTATAGATATTTTCAGTAGTGCTTGGAAATTCTGTTCGTTAAATCATATTAAACTGTATAATGCAGAGCCTAGACATACGATGTTGCATCTTCATGACTTACCAAGTTTTTCCCATGTGCTTCTCAGCAAATGAGGCATTCTAGGCAGGACAAGTAGCTGTAGCTTTCAGCAGATCACTGGCCTCTCACCATTTCCGCTTAATAAAGAGGCAGGGATTAAGTAAGAGGTTTCCAGGTAGTCTTGAACACGTGTCAGTGAACCCGGCGGCTGCTTCCCGGGATTCTGCCGCTGTATTCCAGAGACAAACACTGGCAACGGCTGGTGGCCTTTGGATATGCTAAGAAAAGGGAAATAAATAGCTACAAAGCACCATGAGAATCTTCTCACTTTGAGCTCCAGGCCTCTGCACTGCCCCTGCAGACTACTCCATGACATTTCCTTCCCCTTTAAAAAATGTCTCTAGGGACTATTTTTTTCCAGATTACCTAGAGATTCCTACTGTATTGCAAAAGGAAAATTATCACAGTCCTTACGGAGTCACCAGTCACTGAGTGATGTATCAAAGTCTTGTTTCAGATTTGACACCAAAGCAGTGTGATTTGGAGCCAGTTTCTAAGACTTCACCGAATCACCGTTCAG
>NW_004955465.1:12873634-12908152 GCF_000276665.1 Chinchilla lanigera | reverse complement strand
AGATTTCCTGGAGATTCCCAGTGCATTGCAAAAGGAAAATTATCAAAGTTCTTCTGGGGTCACCAGTCACAGAGAGATGAATCAGAGTCTCGGTTTAGATTTGACATCAAGGCAGTGAGATTGGGAGCCAGTTTCTTGGACTTCACTGAATCACCGTTCAGGTCCCACAGCCCCATCCTGTTTTATTTATTTATTTATTTATTTATTTATTTATTTATTTATTCATTTACTTACTTACTTACTTATTTATTTAAATTTTTACACAGTCTCACTAACTTGTCCAGGCTGGCCTCAAACTTGTGATCCTCTTGCCTCTGCCTCCCTGGTAGTTGGGATTATAGGTGTGCATCATCATGCCCAGTTCCTGCTATTTCTCATTTTTCAGTGTTATGGTTTTTGTCCCACTTGTCCCTCCATTCTGATTCCTGGAGACAGCGGGGCCAGAGCTCAGTTTATAAGGAGTTTCCTGCCCATTTGTGTGAGCCAGACACAGGCTGCACAGAGGGAGGAAAAAAGACCCAGACTGAGCACCACACCCCCCTTGTTCCCTTCACTCACACCCACCTGGAAGGCTCTTGGTATTTCTGCTGCCCTATCAGAGTTTATTTGTCCCATAAAACATGAAAGGGTAACGTGAAAGGAATAACGTGGATTTCCTGTTCCCTTTCTCAGGTTCTCACTGTGAGCATTAACTGTGACATGTTAGCTTGAGTTGCGAGAAAACCACCTAGCAGGTTAGTAAATTCTGAGTGCATCCGTGGATGATTGACTCAGCAAGATTGCATTAACCGGATGAAATTCGCTGCAGGGATTTCTTATCTTTTAAATTAAAGATGCAATACTATGCCCAGCTGAACATATCTTTTTAGTTTAAGGTTTGTACTAGTATACATTTTCTCTTCATTACAAATATATTCATCATGGGGTTGGTATGTATACATATCTCATCTTGATCTCCATCTTAAAGTCTCAATGATACACCTGTAATCTCTTTGGAAGACGAAATTATGAAGGGAAGTTTTTTGATTGCCACCTTTGTTCCTTGCCAAGTTCTTGCATTCTCCACAATCCCTCTAATTCATGTGCCACATTTGAAATTTTATAAATTTCTAAGAACTTGCCTACTATCTTCATTTGGTTAAATGAAAATTCAATTGTACTCTTTTCTTAAAGTATCCATGATTAGCCAGGCGCACTAGTATGCAAAGATAATCCCAGCATTCTAGTGGCTGATGTAACCGGATCAAAACTGGATGTCCAGCTTGGGCCATATAGTGACTCTTTCTCTGGAATGAAACTATCAATCATCCTTGTAGATGTTTCTAATTTTTTTGGTCAGTTTTGCTGTTACCCATCTTGTTGTTACTCCCCGTCTTGTTTATCAATTCCAGCACATTGCTTTGTGTATCATTATCTTTTTTTTGGTCTTTTTTAGACAGGGTCACATTGTGCAGTTCAGGCTGGTCTTGAATTCACTTTGTAGCCCAGGCTGGCCTTGAACTTGCAATGATACTCCTGCCTAAACAGGTGTAGTTAACTGGAAGTTTTTTATTTCAAACTCTGTTAACATACTTAAATTATCACCTAATTCTAAATATTTCCAAATTCATTTCATCAGTTACTTTCAAAATAAGAGTTAATTGAAGAAGGAATTTTGCTTCAAAAATATAAAGGGGAAATAGGAATGGATTTCTGTTGAGAACAGCTTACTGGCACAGAGATCACCCAGCCTGCACTGAGAAAAGAAAACAAATGGAATTTGTAAAGCTTTCATTCTGTACAATTTCTAATTTTTCTCTATTATAGTAAAGACTATATTTATACTTAGTAAATGAGGGAAGAATTCACATGGCCTAGCAGAATTTTTGTTAGACATGTCCATTTTGGAAACATCTATTCTTTCTCTCTCTCTTTTTGTTTTGAGACATGGTCTCATTTGTAGTGCAGACTGGCCTTGAACTCAGTTAAGCAGACCAGGCTGGCCTCAAACTTGCAGTGTTCCTTCTACCTTAGCCTCCCAAGTGCTGGATTACAGGGGTGTACCGTCATTTCCGGCTCTATTCTCTGTTTATTGAATAGTCTAAATATATCTAAAACCAACTGAATGAATATTATTAAATGAGGTAGAATGAACTATATGTAGTTTACATTTCTGAAGTCTGTTAAAAATAAGAGCTACAATAATCTGCCATGTATTCTAAATTATTCATTTTGATCTTGAAATTGTGGTCCCCTTGATTTTGATTCCCAGTATGCTGGGTTTGTATGTGTGAACTACCATCCCTCTCTCCATTCATTTTTCATACAGTAGGAAATAAGATGTCTGAGGTGAACATCAGTAATACACATTGAAAATATATGTAAACCTCCATATTTAAGTAATCAATGAAGAGACAAATATTATAAAAACAAATATTTGAGATGAAAAGCCCAATCAAATGTGTTTGCTAGAACACACATACTATAAGCTTGATTGATCATCCATGCTTGTCTACAATGGGTCCAAATGTATGCGTGCACTATCCTGTAGTCAAATTTTTAAAAAAATTAACTGGTTTCTAACCTCTTCCTCAAGGCCTTAATATATTGGTCTCATTTTACTCTATTAGCACAGTGGATACTAAGACCAAGACTACTGAATAGATGAGAAAAGAGAAGGAGCAATGCACAAAAGACTATTCAGTAGGACAGAATCATTTAAAAACCATTACCTGCCACTCAGGCTCATAGATAGACTCAGTTTCATCTGCTGGCCAGTGCCCAACTCAAAGAACATCACATACCTGGGGAAAAAGAAAATGGGTTTATTCAAAGCTATTTGTGAGGTGATGGAAGAGCCTACTTGCCTGTCACCACCCCTGCATGTACCGTGGGAAAGAGTCTTTAACAGGAAGGAGCAGAAGGGAGGGGGAATGCAGAGATAATGCAAAACTCTACACTTCCTTGATCACTATTAACCATCTTTAGCCCCATTGTCTCCTTTCCTGTGGAAAGGAAAGTAGGCTCAGAGCAACTAGACAAGAGAGAGAAATAAAAGGAATAGGGATAGGAAAGGAAGAAGTAAAACTGTCACTACTTGCAGATGACATAATACTCTACATGGAAGAGCCCAAAAAGTCCACAAGAAAACTTCTTAAATTAATCAACACATTCAGCAAAGTAGCTGGATACAAAGTCAATACCCCAAAATCAATAGCATTCATATACATAAACAACAAACAGACAGAGAGAAATTAAGGAAACCATACCTTTCACAGTAGCATCCAAGAAGTTGAAATATTTAGGAATCAAACTAACAAAAGAAGTAAAAGATCAAGTCACTGAAAACTACAGTACTCTGGAAAAAGAGATCGAAGAGGATTTCAGTAAATGGAAAAGTATTCCTTGCTCATAGAAAGAACCAACATTGTGAAAATGTACATACTACTGAAATTGTTGTATAAATTCAATGCAATTCCCATTAAACTGCCATTAGCATACCTCACAGATCTAGAGAAAACATTCTTTAAATTCACCTGGAAGCAGAAGAGACCCAGAATAGCAAAAGCAATCCTGGGCAACAAATACAAGTCAGGTAGATTCACAATCCCTGACCTGAAATTATACTACAGAGCTACTGTAATAAAATCAACATGGTACTGGCTAAAAAACTGACCAGAATATCAATGGAACAGACTGGAAGAAGCAATCACAACCACAAACACACTCAGCCACCTAATCTTTGACAAAGGGGCCAAACAAGTTCACTGGAAGAATGATAGCCTGTTTAATAAATGGTGCTGGAAAAATTGGCTTGCCACTTGCCGAAGACTGAAAATAGACCTAAGTCTATGACCATGCACCAAACTCCAGTCAAAATGAATCACAGATCTCAATATTAAACCAGAAACACTAAATCTATTGGAAGAGAAAGTAGGTAAAAATCTTGAAGATATAGGGGTAGGCAGAGAGTTCATGAACAAAAACCAAACCACTTGGGAAATACTTCAAAGAATCAACAACTGGGATCTCATCCTACTGAAAAGTTTCTGCACATCTAAAGAAATCACTAGCACAGTGAAAAGAAAACCCACAAATTGGTAAAAAATTTTAGCTGATTGTCTCTTGGACAAAGGTCTTCTACCTAGAGCATATAAAGAATTAAAAAACATCATCCCCCCCCTAAATTCAGACTCAATCCAGAAATGGGCATCTGAGATGAATACACACTTCTCAGATAGAGAAGTAGAAATGGCAAATAAATACATGAGAAAATGTTCAACATCATTAGTCAATCAAGAAATGGAAATTAAAACAACATTGGGAATCCATCTCACCCCAGTAAGAATGGCTATCATTAAGAAATCAACCTATAATAAATGCTGGCAAGGCTGTGGAGAAATAGGAACTCTTCTCCACTGCAGGTGGGTATGCAGACCGGTGAAACCTATGTGGAAGTCAGTTTGGAGATTCCTCAGAAAACTAGGTCTAGAGGTCTCATTCAACCCAGCTATTCCCCTTCTGGGTATTCTCCCAGAAGATCTAAAAATATTATATCACAGTGATATATGTGCACTGTGTAGTAGTTAAATCATAGCATTGCAATTTGTAATAGTTAAATCATGGAAGCAACTCAAATGTCCAGCCACTGAGGATTGGATAAAAAAAAATTGTGGTGCTTTTATATAATGGAATATTACTCAGCTATAAAGAAAGATAAACTTGAGGCTCTTATAGGTAAATGATCACAACTAGAGATTATACTCATAAGTGAAATAAATCATACCTGCATGTGTGAGCACCATATTGTCTCACAAGTGTAAGACCTGAAAGAGTGAAGAAAAGCTAGGAGCTATGAAAGACATTGTGAAATGAAAGGAAAATGCTCAAAAGTAAAGGGCAACTGGGGTGTGGGAAAAGAGAAGGGAAAGAAGAGGAAATTATGTATGTATGTATATATACAGGATACCTAACATAGTTGAATTACTGTCTTGTATTGCTTTACTGAAACAGTTAATAATTACATGATTGATCAATCTGTTTTCCTCAGAAACCACTTTGAAGATATCAGTATGTGCTACAACAAGCATTGTTAATTTCCTACCGCTTTGTTTGTAACTATGCCTTGTTTGTATTGTTCTTTTGCTATTTTGTAAATTGTGATCTGTGTGTTAGAGTGTTTTCCTTCTTTTATTTTCAAAATAAATTTTAAAAAACCCCAAAGCTCACACAAAGGAAGAAATTATAAAGATAAGAGTATTAATTAATGCAGTAGAGACTAAGAAAGCAATACAAAGAATCAATAAATTAAAAATTAGGTTCTTTGAAAGAATAAATAAAAATGATAAATCATTAGCCAACCTCATCAAAAAGGGGGAAGAAAATTCAAATAATTAGGAATGATAAGGGAGACAACAATGGATCAAACAGAAATCCAGGAAATCAATACCTACTATGAGAACTCATCTTTTAATAAGACGGAAAACATAGAAGAAATGTACAGATTCCTAGACACAGCTGAATAACCAAAAATAAATCAAGAAGATATAAAAATCCTAAATAACCCAGCCACAGCCAATGAAATTGAAAATGTAATTAGAAAATAACCAATAAATAAAAACCCAGGCCCTGAGGAATTCACTGTTATGTTATACAAGAAACTTAAAGAAGAACTAACGCAACTAACGTTGAAACTTTTTAAAAGAAATTGAAAGGAAAGTAGTACTTCCAAAATCATGCCTGGAAGCAAGCATTGCCCTGATGCCAAAACCAGAGTGAAACCCAATCAAGAAAGAAAACTACAGACCAATCTCCCTAATGAACAATACTGCAAAACTCCTTAATAAGATACTGGCAAACAGAATGCAGCAAATCATCAAGAAGAGTATACAGCATGAGCTACTAGGATTCATCCCAGGGATGCAGGGATGGTTCAAAATATGAAAATCAATAAATGTAATACAGCATATTAGAAGAACCAAAGACAAAAATCATACTATCATCTCAATACATAGAGAAAAAGCACTTGACAAATTACAACAAGCATTCATGATAAAAACCCTAGAGAAAATTGGAATAGATGGTCTTTACCTCCATCTTATAAAAGTGATCTATGACAAACCAACAGCTCATATCATATGAAATGGTGAAAAACTGAAAGTTTTCACTCTAAAATCAAGAACAAGACAAGGATTCTATTATCACCAATCCCATTCAATATATTTTGGGGAACATTAGCCAGAGCAATTAAATAAAAGACAGAAATAAAAGGAGTAAGGATAGGAAAGGAAGAAGTTTAATTATCATCATTTGCAGATGACGGATAATCTACATAGAAGACCCCAAAAACTCCACCAAAGGACTTCTGATTTAATAGCCAAATTCAGTAGTGTAGTGGGATATAAAGTAAACACTCAAAAGTCAATAGCATTACTGTATGCAAACAACAAATTCACTGAGAGAGAAATTAGGTAAAGCACATCCTTCATGATAACATTCAAAAGAATGAAATAATTAGGAATCTATCTAACAAAGCTAGTAAGATACTTGTACAATTAAAATTACAGTACTGTAAAAAAGGACATTGATGAGGATATCAGAAAATAGCTATCCTTTGTTCTTGGATAGGAGGAACCAACATAGTGAAAATGGCCATCCTACGAAAATTGCTGTATAGGTTTAATGCAATCCCAATTAAAATACCATTAACAGACCTAAAGAAAACATTTCAAAACTTCATTTGGAACCAGAAAAGACCTAGAATAGTAAAAGCAACTTGCACAATAAAGGCAAATCAGAGGGCATCACAATCTCAGACCTGAAATTATACTACAAAGCTACTGTGATAAAATCAGCATGGTACTGGCAAAAAAACAGGCCTGAAGATCAGTGGAACAGAATAGGAGATACAGATGCAAATAGAAACACACTAAATCACCTTACCTTTGACAAAAAAGCCAAACATGTTCACTGGAAGAAACAATCTCTTTAATGAATGGTGCTGCAAAACCCAGATTTCCACATGCTGAAAACTCAAACTAGACTCATGTCTACCACTATGCACTAAACTGAAGTCAAAATGGATCAAAATCTAAGTCTTAAAATAGAGATACTAAATTTACTGGAAAAGAAAGTAGGCAGAAATCTCAAAGACATAGGTGTAGGCGGAGACTTCATGAACAAAACCCAGACCGCAAGGGAAATAGTACAAAGAATCAATAAATGGGATCTGATCTTACTGAAAAGCTTTTGTATAACAAAAATCACCAATAGAGTGAAAAGGCAACCCACACAGGGAGAAAAAAATAATAGTCAGTTGTCACACAGGCAAAGGACTTGTATCTAGAACATATAAAGAACTAAAAAAAATCAGAACCTCCAAATTCAAAGACCCATTCCATAAATGGGCATCTGAGATGAATAGGCACTTCTCAGATGAAGAAATACAGATGTTAAATAAATATATGAATAAAATTCAAGATCATTGATCATTCAAGAGATGCAAATTAAAACAACACTGAGATCCCATTTCACTCCAGAAATAATGGGTACAATCAAAAACTCAACCCATAACAAATGCCAGAGGGGCTGTGGAGGAAAAGGAACCCCTCTCCAGTGTTGGTGGGAATGTAGACTGGTACAACCACTATGGAAATCAGTGTGGAGATTCCATAAAAACTAGGATTAGAGGTCCCATTCAAACCAGTTCTTCCACTTCTGGGTATCTTCCCAGAAGAATTAAAAACATCACATCACAGCGACATATGTGCACCTATGTTTATAGAAGGGAAATTTGTAATAGCTAAATCTTGCAGACAAACCAGATACCCATAAGTTGAGGAATGGATAAAAAAAGTGTTGTTTTTTTTTTAATATAATGGAGTACTACTCAGCCATAAAGAAGGATAAAATGCAGTCTTTTATAGTATATGGATGCAATTCAAGAACAGACTCATAAATGAAATAAATCAGACCCATATGTGTAAATCATATTGTTTCAGTACTGTGAGTAAATGAACAAGTAATTAAAATCCAAAATGTACAGTAGATATTGTAAATTGTGAAGAAACTATTCAAAAGAAAAGATAAACCGTAGTGGGGAAAAGGGGAAAGGACAAAGGGAAAGAGGAAAAAATATATGTGTACACGAGATCATTAAGATAGTTATGCAGCTAATTTCTCTTAGTTCCTTAAAAACAGTTTTGTGCTAATATTGTATGGAGAAGGTATCATGCCTACATTTTCTACTTTGAATAACTACTACAAAGACAAGAAAATGCAGTGTCCAAAGTATTGTAACTGTCCTGCTAACCTGTTTTGAAACTCAGTTTCATTGTTATGTTGATCTTTCTTCTCTTTAAAATAAAAAACAGAGGATGGCAGAGCTTTTAGAAAACTCTTCTGTTCTCACGGTTTTATTCTTGGAGTAGGAGAGATCAGTGACTGTTCTGTGTTTGCAGACATCATGGAGCCACTCAATGTTACAGTACATAATGTGCAGGGGAAGAGGGAGAGGCCCATTCCATAGAGTGTTAGTGGGAAAAGATGAGAAGCCATGCACGCCCACTTAGTGGCACACAGGTCATGGGTGAAAGCTTGCACATCTCTCTCTCACGTGCTGAGGAAGGTTCTGCCTTGTGTCACATCCTGCCCTACGTTTTTCACTCCCTTCATTTCTCAAACTTGTGCTGTCTTTTCCTAAGCTGTATGTGTTTACACATGTGCCAGGAAAATTTCCCTCAGAAGAGGAAATATCGATCTGTGTATGACTAAGCAGGACAGATGTGGGTAGGGACTTGGAAGCTGAGAAACCTCACTTGTCTTCTGATCTTTAAAAGGCCAGGACCACAGGACAGAAAGAAGAGGGAACCAGTTTGTGGAGAGATCTCAGAAATGTTTAGGCTTCTGTCTGCATGAGTAGGAGCGATAATGTCAGAGAGCTCTGGGTTTGGTCAAGAATCCATCCTTGCTTTTCCAGGAAATCAGAAAGTTACAGGACTCTTTCAGGTTTCTAAGAAATTTTCTTTTCTTCCACTTCCAATTTCACTGGAAATACGACTCTGTCAACATCCTTTCCCATTTTAAAATTTGAACCTTTCATTTGGGATGCAGTTTGCATTTCAGGATAGGTCGAATCTGTGCTTTTATGTTTTGAATTTCCAAGCTTCGATGAGTTCATCTTCCCACACACACCGAGCTGAGATGTTGGAAACCTGACATGTGGCTAGAATTCTGTCTGCACTGCAAATAGTGCTTTGCAAATAGCACACAGTGAGGTAGCTACACTGGCACACACTCGCAAATCCTTGAGCGTGGTGAGGGCTGCAATGCCGCAGGGAGAAACACGAAGGAAGTGACTAAAAATGAAGCTACTGAAAGAAACGCCTGTCTCCAGCAGCCCCAGGCTGCACAAGGTTGACTCTGAGGCCTCAGAGAGATGCAGGCTGCCTCAGCAGTGGAGCTGCAGTTGCTCCAGGCCCTGCCGCCTGGTCAGCTCCTCTGGACACCACTAGGAGCCCTGCTGTCATCCCGTATTTCACTCCAATGGGCTCAGCTGTGAGAACCACAGCTGCTGTGGTGCCTGAAAACTAATGTCAGTGCTATCTAATCACTCAGGACATTCCTTCCCATCACGATGAGGATGAGCCACTCAGGAGGGAAGGACTGGCTGGAAAGCAGAGGTTGACTGAGCCATTGTGCAGGCAGCCTGCGGTGGGTCTACAACCCCTGCCTTCACCTCTTTGAGTCTCCTTGTGCTCTATGTGCAACTGACAAGAAAAGAAGAATTTCAGAGTGGCGATAGGCACCCAGCACTGGTGTGTGATTCTGACATCTCATTGCATGCACGTCCCCGCCAGCTGGCTCTGCATAAGGATGGCACAGCTGGAGCTACCAGGTCAGTGGTCCTGCCTGACAGGGAACACTCGTCTGAAGGTGCATACTATTCCAGCATTGCTCTGGTGCATACGTTGTCCTTTGCGCACACAGCTAGCACGAATGTCAGGAAACAGCCCAGGTAGCTCCCTGGAAGTCCCCAAGCAGTGATCTCATCCCTACCCCCTGAGGGCAGCCTTGATTGTAGCACTCATGAAAGTGGAGTGTCCTTGAATGTATTCAGAAAGTTTCACTTATGACTCTATGATAATTATGCCAAGTTAGTTCTCATCTCTGGTGCTCAGTGAAGCAGATGAAGGAGAATATAACCCGCTCCTTGACATCTGTGCTCCAGAAGGATCTGCTCATCACTGAAGTCCTTCACTCATTACTGAGCTCTCACTGTGATTGGCGTCAGGAAGTTGCTGACTTCTCAGATTACGGGACAACAGGATGAGGGAAGAGCTGAACCACAGACACGGAGATGGAGCAGAAGGAGCCCCTTGCCCTGGTGAAACCAGGACTCACGACCTTGACATCATGACAACAGTGAGAGCTGGCCATGAGCCATGGGCCTCGGAAGCATAAACGGCGTGGACGTGCTGGTCTGCAGAATCCGCCCTGAGCCAGCTGCAGACTGCACGGGTGAGCGCTCCTGACTCTGAGGGCTGTGGCTGCCGTGGCTGTGGAGTGGGAGCTGTCTCAAGCAGGGCTGGGCAGGGGCAGGAGCTGGAGAGATGGGGCTGAGAACCACTGCCACTTGTGGGAGAGGCAGGTGCCAGGGACCAGGGAGAAGACAGCTCCTCCTTTATCAACCCACACCCAGAAGCCTCTGTGTCACTGGTCCACAAAGGAACCCCTGGGTGGCAGCATGTTTGATGCAGGGTGTTTGAAGCTGCTTTTCATAGCAGAGAGGCAGGAATGGGAGACCTGGGGCCTCACTGACACTTCAGCAACATGTGTGGGCGCCCTTAGGCTCTATGACGTCTCCTCGGCCTCTTTTCCCCTACATAGGTGGGGTATTTTTAAGCTATGTTTGTTATTTCTAGTGTCCTTCGGTGCTTTCGAGCTGTGGATCTCTTTCCTTCTTTCTGAGGACTGTATTCATTGTGAGTACTCTTTTTCCTAAGACACTGTATTTATAATGAACTGGGGTAAACAGGGTGACATACAGCAACACTGACAACTCACGCCATAACACCTGCTGGTCACTTCCCCAAGCTCTGCATCCTCAGTTCTCTGAATTCTTAGGAGGCTCCTGCACAGCACAAGCACCACCCCTCATGTGCAGATGAGAACAGTGGGAATCAGGGCTCTGGGGCAAGCTCACAGTCAGGCAGGCTAAACTGGGGAGGCCAGGGATTCAAATCCAAAGTGACTGAGTTTAGCTTCTTAAATTGAATGATTTCACTGAGTTATATGGAATATGTAAACTCATCCACCCCTTGTGACAGAGAACCATTACTTGAACAGATTCATAGGGAGTGTATGTTTAAATTTTTACATGCCAAAGGCAAAGAGCTTATGAAATGTCATTAAAATACACACATAATGGCCTCTTTCCAACAACCTCCTGGGTAGCTATCAGTGTGTAGCTTCCCTAGCAAAGGTGTGACATCCTCAGGAAAGCAAAGCAATTTTTCCTGTTCCATGATCCTGCACTGTTATCTGAGAAAAAAGAAAGCAGTAGTAGCAAAATAATGCAATAATAAGCAAATCAATAAGTAACATGCAAGTGAAAACCAACCACAGTTTCTAAGTATATGAAAGCATAGTGTGTGCCATTCGCAGTAGCAGGAGAAGTGTGGAAAAAAAACCCAGGCCAGTCTGCAGTAATACCCATAAGGAGTACGAATGACCTCCCCAGTATCTCACACTGCCTTCTCAGCTCTCCTCTGTGACCATTCTGCAGCTTTACAGCCCAAAGCCACATTTAACCATTTACTCTCAAACTGTCATTCAGCATTTGATAGCAGGTCTGTGTTGCGTGACTTGGACACCAGTCAGAGAGACGCCATTTGGCAGGTATTCTCACTGTGTATAGAGGAAGACACAGAATTCAGACAGCAGCCTGGTACTTTCAGGGAAAACAAGGGAGAGAAAACCCTTGGGATTTGTGAGTGAAGAGCACGGTTAACTACACAGGGTAGTGGTGAGAGAAAGCTCACCTGGGACACTTTGTTGCAAAGTGCCACTACTATACTATATGGAGGACTTGACTAATTCAGAGGTAAGTTCGACAGGGAGAGGATGCACAATGGGAAATGACAAGTAGAACTAAGGTTGAAATATTAACTACATATTATTTTAAAGAAGGAATAAATTTCTTTTCTATCTAGAAGCTCATTCTGCATGAAATATAGAAGGAGATAACAGAAAAAAGAGACGACGTTCATAAATGGATTGTAGGGTCGCAACATGAGACTTTGGTGTGTCTTGACCTGTGGGGTGGTTGTTGGGGTTGAGAAACTCACTGGATTTCACCAAGTCCAGAAGACACAATGAGGACAATGTTTCTGGCATCCATAGAACCAGAACCAGAGGTGAGAGCTGTTCCTCTGCTTTAGGGTGGAAGTGAGGTTGGCAGAAATAGAGGTGAAGAGCTGTGTGATCCCAATCTGACCCCATCCATGTGGGAGATCGGAAACAAATTTCCCCCAGACTTCATCCTACTTTTAGGCAGAAGTGGACTTTTCTTCTCCTTGAGCTGTCTGTCCTCCCTGTCACATGTGGCCCTGGTCCCCACTCAGGGCAGGGAAGAGGGGTCAGCCCGTGCCCTCCCCTTGGCCAAACGCAGTTCTTTGAAGGAGCTGGGCTTCATTTTGAGCTCTTTCCCCTTGTGAGGGATGGGTGCGCTGGAGAGACGAAGGGCATCTGGGAGCAGCGCAGAGAAACCCACTTCCAGGAGGTGGTGCTCTGGATGTGGAGCGGGAACCAGAGGGAGGCCTGTGAGCAAGGTAATTTCAAGGGTGCTTTGCACTGCCGCTCCCAGGCTGTGGCTTCCCCGGCTGTGGCTGGCAGGCATCTCTGTTTGAGACCCTGAGAGCCCTGCACGCTCTGTGTGACTGGGGAGTGGTATCAGCGGGTGGGTCTGCTGTAGAGAGTAGAGTCTGATCTGGACCTGTGGTTCCTCCTCCAGACTGATCCATGCTGAGGGACCCGGAAGGCTGTGGAAGGTGCTCATCACCACCTGCTCATCACTGAAAGCCGATGGTGGGAAACAGCAAAGAATGCCATCAGGCAACTGCTGGACACTCATGTGCCTCACATGCCTCAGAAACAGTTCTTTTCTTTAATATCTCCAAAGCACAGCCCAGACCCAAGATATGTTATCTTTGCTTCTTTGTGTTCTTCCAAAGGTTTTTCTAATCTGATCTATGAAGTCAGAGGATGACTAACAGCAGTGAGAGAATAATCTTCCCTTCTCTCCCTGGACTTGGTATTGTAGGTCATATTTGAGAGACATGTATCTAAAACTTGTCATGGGCCCTGAGGAAAAACCTAGAAATGTGATCTCATGCGCTTGGATTTTCCAGGAAAGCACTATTTCTAGCACAGGGCTCTGAGATACAGTCAGTCTTTTTTTTTTTTTTTTTTTTTTGGTTTTTCTCTGGTACCGGGAACCGAACTCACGACCTTGCGCTTGCCAGGCAGGCGCTTTGCCGCTGAGCTAAATCCCCAGCCCCCAGTCAGTCTTCTCTTTACAAACTCCTATGTGGGATTGGAATGCGTGTGGGTATTGCTATAAGCCACAGTCAAAGGAGCTATTCTAAGTCCTTTTAAGCTGGTGGCCTGCTGGCTTTCCCTTATTTCACTTTCTTTTTTTTTTTTTTGCAGTACCGGGGATCGAACTCATGACCTTGTGCTTGCCAGGCAGGCGCTTATGCCACTGAGCTGTATCCCCAGCCCCCTTATTTCACTTTCTTCTTCCACATAGTCTCTGTCTTTACCACTAATTCCACAATGTGAAGGATGAAAATGCTTTTTGCCCTGGCCAATCATGTGTCAGGCAATTCCTGCTGACCAGCCGACCTGTCCACCTGGTACCTTGTTGGTGAACTTGCTGTGAAGTTGGGAAAACTGCCTCCTAGATTAACTCCTCCATAACTAGGGACTTATGATTTAGTCATCATTTTACCCTACTAAAATTTTATCCACTGCAGATCAGCGGTGTCGCCTAGGCGTGTGATTCAGGTAAGAGTCCTTGAGAAGCAAAACCCAGACCCCATGGGGTGATATTAGTGCAAGCGCCTGGGAGAGCAAAGGAGCCTGGGAGAGCATCGCAACCCATGCAATGACCCTGAGTGAGAGTCAGGGAAGGCAGCATGCATGTGCAAACCACAGTGCAGTGTGGGCCAAGTTATACATGGGGTCTGGGAGTTAACATGGGGTCAGTGTAGCCGGGAGAGGAGGCCTGGGTTTCCCGGGAGCTTCCTGATCTTCACATCTCCAGTGCTCTTATTAATGGGCTGGAGGCCATTTGCTGGTAGCTTAGCCTTAGACTGGACACAGAACAGGATTGCAGATACAGCTAGACAGACCTGGCCAAGTGCTACAGAGGGATTTATCGTGTATAACGCATATCTCAAATACCACATCAGTGGGGGTTCTTTTAAGATATTCATTTTTATTATAATAGCCCCTAAGTAGACAATCACCGTCTGCTTCCTGAATTTCAAGAAAGCTGGAATTCTATTCCAGTTTCTTTTCTGTTCCTCTATGTGGGATTTGTCCTCATGCTTGTACCATTATTGTTCCATGTCCCTTCTTAATAGGAAAATAAAGGAGAGTGCAACGTGAAGGAAGAGAAATCCACTTGCAAGAAAAGCAAAATTGCTTTAGAAATTTCCACAAACATTAGTCATGCTTTTATTGATCAAGAGATGTGAATTTTTCTAGTGATAACTGGTACATGGCACCACTGAGAAATATGTTTCCTGTCTCAACATAATCTGAGATCTCTCAGTAAAAAGCATAACAAATGGACAGTGAGAAGAGAGACTAATAGATGGAATTACAGTGCATCAGACAGGAGAATGCCACGCAGGTTTAAGAAGATGTAAAAATTTTAATTGACCAATATATAATGATTTTCTCAAGATGTCACACAACTTAAAGAGCAATGATTGTCCCAATTTGCACACCAAGTACTGCTTATAAAAAGAAGGAAGAATATGGATGTTATTTTTTCTTGAAGAGAAATTGTGTGTGGTAGTGCATGAGATAAATTGAGACCTGACAAATAGCAGAGCTTGGTGGGAAGTTTTGGCTTTGGGGAACATTTGAGTTAATTAACTATTGGAAAAGAAAATGTAAATTATAAAATCATGCGATAAATCATGAATTTTTTCAGACATTCACACTACTGACAGAGAATAATGTGTATATATTACAAATATAAAATATGAATTACAGGATTCATTACTTTAAAAACAATTTGGATAAACAGACAAAAGAGGAATTATAAAATCCAAATCCTGTATTTATAGAACAAATTAAATATAAAGATGATGGTGAGTAACCCGTTTTCTGGGCCCCTTTACCTCTTCTCAGATAGAAGCTTCCTTTCTCTCAATAAATTTTTCCTACTCTTAAAATGCATATATATATATATATAAAGAATAGCAATTTTGCACAATATGAAAAATGGGTTTTAACTTTGTTAAAGGAGTAATTTTCTTCTTTCTAACTGGACTTGGCATGACGGGAAACATCTTTGTTTTTATGAATTGTACATGCTTTATTGGAGGCACTAAGATGAAAAGTACGCCCTTGATTCTCACCCATTTGGTTTTTACAAATATTATCCTGCTTCTTTCCAAGGGAATTCCAAGAACAATAGCAGCTTTTGGTTTCAGAAACTTCCTCAGTGACATTGGCTGTAAGGTTGTTGTTTATATGGAGAGAGTGGCCCGGGGCCTCTCCATCTGCACCAGCAGTCTCCTCACTGTGGTCCAGGCCATCACCATGAGTCCCAGACACTCAGCATGGCGGAGGGCCCAGCCCAGGTCTGCATGGCACGTCCTCCCCTTGCTCCTCTCCTTGTGGGGCCTCAATGCTATGGTAAGCATGAACTTACTCTATATCGTCTCGAGTACTAATATGAACTCATCACAAATTAGTAAAAGTGACGTCTATTGTGGTTTTCTACCAAAAAGTCAGAAAGTGAACTGGATTTTCCTCACTCTGCTGGCCCTGAGAGACACTGTGTTCCAAGGTCTAATGGGTGGGGCCAGTGTCTACCTGGTGACTCTTCTCCACAAGCACCACCAGCGGGTTCTCCACCTGCAGAAGTCCAAAGTGGTCTGCAAAACTCCCCGTGAGATCAAAGCTGCCCAAAATGTGCTCCTTCTGATGCTTTGTTTTCTTTTCTTTTATTGGACAGATTGTTTCACATCTTTATATTTAGCTTTCTCCTTCAAGAGTGACTCCATAACAATAAATCTTCAAGAATTTCTGACTTTCGGTTATGCAATCCTCAGTCCTTTTGTGCTGATTCACAGGGATGGATTCCAGGCTAAGTGCTGGCATGCTCTGCAGGGTGGGAAGATATTGAGAAATTGTCTATTGCATTCTCCTTTCTATAGGTGGAAATGAACCTACTGTTCATCCTGCTATGCTGCTTGTGAAACAGCATCCCCAAAGTGGTGAACTGTGTAAGTCTCTAGTATCAAACAATGGTCCTGGTGACCTGAATCCATGGCTGATACAGAGATCATAAAATACTACATGCTGTGTGATGTGGTGTGTGACTGTAATCCCAGACCTCTGGGAAGCTGAGACACAAGAAAGACCTCAGATCAGAGCCCAGGCTGTACAAGCAAGACCTTTAGCAAGACCCTGGCTAGAAAAAAATTAAAAGGGCTACAGTATGAACACTTTGTGTTCACTCTGCAGTAACTAACACAGACACATACCCTCCCCAATCCAACAGAAATCTCATTCTCCACTTTGGAATGCACAAGAAATGATTTTATGCTAATATTTTTAAGACTGGTCTTTCATTAGCACAGTTTCAGTAGTAGGCAGCAAGAACAAAACTTAATGAATGATTTCTAAATAGCTAGTCACCCTCCCTTTTCCCCCTTGAATTACATTTATTTGATTTGATATGACCAGTGTACTTGTTCTTTGAGATTTGTTATAGGAAACAAATAAATTAATAAGCCTCATTCTTTTACAAAACACAGTCTAAGTACCAGTGAAAGAGCCTGTTTTTATTTTAGCTTTTATTAGTTTGTTAACTACTTGACATGACAATGTACATAATTATTAATTTGTAGATTCAAATTTTATAGAATTGAAAGAATGGTTAAGTCGCAATGTATTCACGTGGAATGACACACGTGTAATATCAATCAGTGAAGAGCAATGCATGAGAAATGGAATTCAAAGCACTGTGAAATGTATTTCCTTTGATGCTATGTTCATGAAGACTGTGGAGAAATCAAAGAGATCAAACTTGTGGAGAAAGTGGATAAATGCACAGTGCATAAAATGCAATTTAATGACATTCTGAATTTTCTGAGTTCTTAAAAATATGTGTTAATGTCTACTAAAATGAATAAATTCTGTCTGGATTGATTCCACGCATCATTTGTTAGTGACCTGGCTCTCTCCATAGTGCTATGAGTCTCTTTGTCATTGAAGACCTACAAAATAATCTGATTCTACCTTTAATTCAAGTGAAAAAATATTTGTTAATTTTTTGAAATTTAAATCATGAAGAATAGATTATTGACATTAAGAGTGGATAGGAAAGTAGACGTGGTGCACACTTTTGATTCCAGTACTTGGGAGCCTGTGGTAGGAGGACTGCCATGAGTTTAAGACCAGCCTGGTTCACATAGTGATTCCAAGGCCAGCCTGAACTATCTAGTGTGACCCTGTCTCCAAAAAAGAAACAGAGACAGGCAGAATGCACAGGAGATGAATAATTGCTGGCAAAACTTGACGAAGGATATTGTGCAACTGGATTTTTCAAACAGTGCTATTTTTCCTTTTTTCTGTCTCATAGTTAAAATGAAAAATGCCCTCCAGATTTCTGAGTTTTGGATCCTGACATAAGGATAAAACCAGCCACAGTTGGAGCAACATAACTTGACACTGCATGTTGTATTTCTGCTGTCCTGTCCTGTACAATCATTCTTCATGATTTAAATTTCAAAAATTAACAAATATTTCTTCACTTTAATTAAAGATACAGTCAGATTATTTTGTAGGTCTTCGATGACAAAGAGACTCATAGCACTATGGAGAAAGCCAGGTCACTAACAAATGATGCCTGGAATCAAGCTTGAGGCATGAGGAATGGGCCCCTCTCCCTTCTGTAGGGACTGTACTGAGTATATTCTGTTCCTACCTCAGCACTGCTTTTTATTGTGTAGTCAGCTGGGATTTCACCTAGTTGTCCCAAATTGGCTCATCTTGTCTAAGATTTGTGACATTATTTGAAAAAAATATCTAGACTGAACACATCTCAAGAACCCAAAATTTAGGAGGTGAGTATTGGTGGGAATAAATGAAGTTTAATGAAGTCCAAGGCTAGTGAAGTTGGAGAAATTCCTCAAAGATCCATCATTGGGAGCTCAGTGGCTCAGTGGTTTAGGGCATTTATGTGGAGGGAAAGGAGGCCTGCCCAATCAACACTGGGCAGCTGCAATGAATAAATTCTTCTCACTGTTCTTACCAGGAATGATTTTTCTTACTGTTTAATTAAAGTGATGTTTTTCTTGTGTCAGAGTATGAAAAAGATAATTAAATACAAACTTGTATATATACAATAAGTAATAAAATTCTGATTTAAATGACCATTAGTTGTCTGCATTGAAAATAAACATCAAAAAGAAAATAAACATAGATAATATGTTTGTATAAAGCAACACGATATGTTAAGTTATCTGAAAAGGATTGCTTGATATTGAAAGATTTAACTTTAAAAACATTTATCAGTCTGAGAGTAAGCTTCTAATATTGCATCTATTCATGTTAAAAGAGATAAATTATTCTCTCCTCAAGCCCCATTTTTTTATTTTAAAGATAAAAGAATGAAAACATCTTAATGAATACACATACATTTAGAAAATAACACAACAACAACACAAGCAATACAGAATCTCAGACAAGGTGATAGCAGCCCCAAGCCCCAAAGTTTTTGATATCTCTAAAGAATCTCTTTAACTGTGTTAATGTTCTCTCAACTCATTCTTATAAAAAATCTTCCAATTAAAGCAATAATAAAGACTATAATGTTTATTGTTTTCATTACTACTTTTTAAACTATTTATGTCAATGTTTTGTGTGTAGATAACTAAGCTTTATGCATAGATGTTGTTCTTGTGCCAGCATTTTGAGATTTTTGCCTGCCCGAATTGAAAGTAAAATAAGACTCAGCTTTTGCAAGCAAACTCACTTTGAAGTTTAGGAACCTTGCCAGTTAATACAAAAGTTTACCTTTTTATAATTAAACCAGGGTCACTACAGCAGGACATTATGTATGCTTGCCATTCATCACATTCTTTGATTACATCACACTATTCATGAGCGGTCCTTTCTGTTTCCACTTATCAGGGAGGGGAAAAGCAAGCCTTCTGAAGCTGATTAAACACATAGAACATAATAGTGTGAGTCAATTGTTAAGTACTCTCAGGTTGAGACAAAACAATAATTTACATATCAAACCAACATCATAATTATGTCAATATATATAATCTATTACATATATATGTCTATAATTTTCTTTCAAGTTTTATCTTTCTGAATTGTTAACATTCACAAGTGGTTTATGAGATAAACTAACCACGTGTAGAAGTGCTCACACTTTCACATTCCATGTACTCCTGAATTGAGCATGACCTACACTTCAGAAAATGATTCCACTCTCTCCCAACTATCAGTTGAATGCATATAAACTGGAAAATCTCAAACAACACCAATAAAATATAGGTGTCTTTGGGTTGTCATATAAGTATAAAAATACAGATTAAAATACACCAGAACATACAATAAATACATGACTCAATAAATATCTGAATGCACAAGAAGGCACAATTTTCTTTAAAGAAAAATTGTAAATAATTTCCATTAACCTAAGGAGTGAGTTACGATTGGCCTTCTGGAACTCTGCTGATGGCAAGATTTGGAGGACTTATTTCCAAGGAATGAGTGTACAAAGATGAGCAGAGTGACCAGTGCAGGAGCAGTGCTGAGGCCTGGACAACTTCAGGAATCTCTGTGAATCAAGTTCAGCACCCGCACTGGCACAGGAGTAGAACTGAGCCCCAGAAAATTTTGGGTGCATAGTGAGCCCCACGCCAGCCTTCCTACCTTTGTGGGAGCAACACTGAGCCCTGGAGAGCTTTAGGGTCCTTACTGAGCCTTGCTGAACCCTCCTCACCATTTTGGGAGCAATGCTGAGCCCCAGTGAACTCCAGGAGGTGGGTGAGTCACCCCTGCCCTCCCACCATTGTGGAAATAACACTGAACCCCTGGAAACTAGAGGGCCTCAGGGAGCTGCAACCCCCCCCATACACAATTGTCACAGTGACGCTGAACCTTGGTGAACTTTGGGAGCTTTGAAAATGCCAAAACAAAGGGGAAATATGCAATCTCAGAACTCTAGCCCACACAGATCAGTCCTCCAAGGATGGGAGAAGAATATGACATACAATAAGTAAGGCATATAGAATTCCAATTAGCCATAGTGAAAATATATCTACACCTAGACACATAATAATTAAGATCCAAGAAATTCAACAAAAGAACAGAATATTAAAAGCTGTTAGAGAAAAGAAACAGATCACCTATAAAGGAAAACACATAAGAATCACAGCAGATTTTTCAACACAAACCACCAAGTCAAGAAGAGCTTGGAGAGAAGTATTTCAGGTCCTGAAAGAAAAAACTTCCAACCCAGATTGATGTACCCTGCAAAGCTATCTTTCAAAATTAATGGAAAAATAAGATACTTTCATGACAAAGAACAGCTGAAGAAATTCATGATGACCAAACCAACCTTACAAAGATTACTGAAAAATATTTTAGAAAGAGATAAAAATAATCACAACTTCAAGAAAAACAATAGGAAGGAATCACCAAGCAGAGGAAGCAATCAAACAGAGGGCAAAAATAGGGACCAACAGTAGAACAATAGCATGATAAAGTGAAGCCAATACATACCAGTGATGTATGTAACTGATCAATGTAAATGGCCTCAATTCACCAATCAAAAGAAGCAGACTGGCAGAGTGGATTAAGAAACAAAATCCAGTAATATACCATATACAAGAAACATGTTTAACTCAAAAGGAAATTCATAGACTAAAAATCAAAGGATGGAAAACAAAACTCTATGGGACAGAAACCCAGAAAAAAGGAGAGGTACCTATTTGGTTTACAGACAGTGTGAACTTCAAGCCAAGAATGATCATAAGAGATAAAGAAGGTCACTACATACTGGTTAGGGGAAAACTTCAAGAGGAAGAGATAACAATCATAAATATCTATGCACCAAATATGAGAATACCCAGTAGGTAAGACAAATATGAACAGACATAAAAAAATCAAATAAGCAACAACACAATTGTAGTGGGAGATTTTAACACCCCAATGTCACAAAAAGATAGATCAACTAGGCAAAAAATCAGCAAAGAAAAAACAGAGCTTACCCAAACTTGTGAACAAATGGACTTAGTACAACTCTACAGAGTGTTCCATCCAATGACATCAGAATACACATTCTTGTCAGCTACACATGGGTCGTTCTCCAAAAGAGATCACATACTAGTACATAGAACATGATTAAGTAAATGCAAAAGAACTGAAATTATTCCATGGATACTATCAGACCACAGTGCAATGAAATGGGAAATTATTGACAAAAGAAATTACAAAAACTCCATAGACACATGGAAATTAAATAACACTGTCCCAAACAACCAATGGATCACTGATGAAATTAAAGAAAAACAATGAAATAAGTTTTACAATCAAACAAAAATGCAGATACAACTTCTGAGAATCTGTGGGATGCAATGAAAGCAGTCCTAAGAGGGAAATTTAAAGTGGTGAGTTCCCACATCAGGAAAGCAGAATAAGCACAAATAAACAACCCTGTTCTGCACCTCAAGATTCTAGAAAAAGAAGAGCAACTCAAGCTTAAAGTGCAAAGAAGGCAGAGAATTATAAAATCAGAGCACAAATTAATGGAATGGAGACAAAGAAATCAATACAAAGAATTAATGAATTGAGTTGGTTGCAAGAATAAATAAAATTGACAAACCCCTAGCCAACCTTATCAAAAAAGAAAGAAAAAACTCAAATACATGCAATAAGGAATGAAGAGAGTGAAATCATTACAGATCCCATAGAAATTCAGAAAATCATCAATATCTACATTGAAAATCTTTACTCTCACAGGATGGAAAACACAGGAGAAATGGACAGTTTCCTAGATATATATGAATTACCAAATGTGAATCAAGAAGATATAAAAATCCTGAATAAACTAATATCAGTCAATGAAATTGAAAATGCAATTAAAAACTTTCCAACAAGGAAAAGCTCAGGTCCTGATGAATGCACAGCTGACTTTTGCAAGAAATTCAGAGAAGATTTAACACCAATTCTTCTCCAACCCTTTAATGAAATTGAAAGGGAATCAATTCTTCATAACTCATTCCGAGAGGCAAGTATTACCCTGGTACAAAACCAGAGAAAGACTCAACCAAAAAAGAGAACTACAGGCCAATCTCTTTAATGATTGTACATACAAAAATCCTCAATAAAATACTAGTAAACAGAATGTAGCAAATCAACAAGAAGATTACATACCATGACCAGTTGGGATTCAGCCCAGGAATGCAGAGATTGTTCAAAATACACAAATCAATTAATGTAATACCTGATCTGAACAGAACCAAAGATAAAAATTACATGATCATCTCAATAGATGTAGAAAAACCTTTTGACAAAGTCCAACACTCATTCATGATAAAAATCCTATAGAAAATTGGAATAGATGGTCTTTGCCTGAATCTGATAAAAGCCATGTATGACAAACCAACAGCCAACATCATACTAAATGGACAAAAAACTGAAAGCTTCTACTGTACAGTGAGGAAAAAGACAAGGATGTCCACTATCACCTATCCTATTCAATGTAGTTCTGGAATCATTAGCCAGAGCAATTAGACAAGAGAGAGAAATAAAGGAATAAGGATAGGGAAGGAAGAAGTGAAAATATCATTATTTGCAGATGACATGATGCTCTACATAGTAGGAGATCCAAAAACTCCACAAAAAGACTTGTAGGTTTAATAACCAAATTCAGTAGCATAGTTGGATACAAAGTCAATACTCAAAAATCAGTAGCATTCCTGTACACAAACAACAAATACGCTGAGAGAGAAATTAGTGAAACCATACAGTTCACAATAGCATCCAAAAATGAAATACTTAGGAATCAAACTAACAAAGGAAATGAAAGATTTATACTCTGAAAATTACAGTACTCTGAAAATTACAGTACTCTGAAAAAAGAGATCAAAGGATTTCAGAGAATGGAAAGATATTCCAACATTGTGAAAATGGTCATACTCCAAAAATTGTTATACAGATTCAATGCAATCCTGATAAAAAAAGGTCATTAGTGTACTTCACAGATCTACAGAAAACAATCCTAAAATTCATGTGGAATGAGAAGAGACCTACAGTAGCAAAAGCAATCTTGAGCAACAAAGGCAAGGCAGGAAGCATCACAAACCCTGACCTGAAATTATACTACAAAGCTACTGTGTTAAAATCAGCATGGTACTGACAAAAAAACAGATCTGAAGAAAAATAGAACAGATTAGAAGAGGCAGACACAACTACAAACACACTCTGCCAGCTTCTATTTGAAAAAGAGTCCAAATATGTTCACTGAAAGAAAGATAGCCTCTTTAGTAAACAGTGCTGGGTAAATTGGCTTTCCACATGTAGAAATCTTAAAGATATAGGGGTAGGCAGAATGTTCATGAACAAAACCAAAACTGCATGGGAAATACTTCAAAGAATCAACAACTGGGATCTCATTTTATTGAAAAGCTTTTGCACATCAAAAGAAATCACCAATGCAGTACAAAGAAAATGTACAAATTGGGGAAAAAGTTTAGTGGACTATCCCTCAGACAAATGCCTTCTATCTAGAACATATAAAGAATTTTAAAAAGCAGGCCCCCAAAATTCAAAGACCCAATCCAGAATGGGCATCTGAGATGAATACATATTTCTCAGATGAAGAAATACAAATGGCAAATAAAAATATGAAAAAATGTTCAAATAAAAAAATTAGAAATGATACAGAGTTTCACTAATCAAGGTAATAGGTATTCAACAACGGTTGTTATATTTCGTGTTGTTGTCTTCAAATTAGTTGTTCACATTACCAGATACAATCATGTAAAATTAGTCAGACAGAGAACAATTTAAGCATTAACTGTTCCTTTTAATAAAACAATAGACTCATATATGTAAACATCGCATTGTCTCATTAGTGTGAGAAACTGAAAGAGTAAATAACATCCAAAATGTACAATAGATACTGTGAATTGGGAAGAAACTGATTAAAAGAAGAGAAAAACCAATAGGGGAAATGGGAAAGGAAGGGAGAAAAGGGAAAAATATACATGTACACAAGATAGTTATCATTGTTATACAGCTAGTTTCTTTTGGTTCATTGAAAAGAAAGATTTGTGCTGATATTAACTGGACATTATTTCATGCCTGTATCTTGTACCCTGAGTAACTGCTATGAATATAACAATGTACAATATATTAATTATTTTACTCTATTAGCCTGATTTGAAATCCTGTTTTATTTTATTTTATTTTATTTTTCTTCTTCCTCTCTTTAAAAAAATAAAAGAGAAAACTGTGATAGGGGAAAGGGGAAAAGAAGGAAGAGAATAGGCAAATACACACACACACACACACACACACACACACACAGTGGTTCAGATAGTAATACAGCTAGTTTCTCCTAGTTCACTGTAAAGAAAGATCTGTATTAATATTGTTTGGACAATATTTAATGCTTATACCTTGTATTCTGAATAACTACTATGTAGACAAAAATAAGCAATGTATTCATTATTGTTACTTTCCTATAGACTGTTCTGAAACTCTGTTTTATTGTTATTTTTAATTCTTTTCTCTTTAAAATAAAAAAGTAGCTGAAAACCCTGATGGCCTCATCAGCACTTTTTCCTCTCTCTTCCTAGAGATACTCATGGTTGCAGACCTTCCCCCATTGTTTCAAAACACCAAAATCTGAAACACATTTGTGATGAGTCTCCAAAACACCAAAAGAATCATTTATTTGACGTTTTAACAATATGAAATAAGTAACATAAGAGCGGGGAATACGCTTTTCTAGCTTGACTGGGGAAACGTTGCACTATGTGAAGAGACAGGCTTGATCCAGGTTGATTTGTAATAACACATCTGGATCCATCAACCCTGTGTGAGGCAGGGACGTGCACACAAATAAGCTCAGTTTCCTCCACTCAAATAACGTGACTGTTGCTTCTTGCTGCGTGACGTCAGGATGAAGATTATGTGAGTTACCTCAGTTTATACTAACTCACAGCTTGGAAAATTCATAGTAGGGAAACCCAAAAATGGGTCACTTCTGTCACATTAACCGGTAGAGGTGTATGAGGAATGAAGTCGGCTTTCACTTACAGTACAAGACGGTGTGTTAAAACAGGGAAGCATGAATGAAGAGCACAGGCAGAGCACCTTCATGCGACCCACAACGATACACAGTGACCAACATAATGGAAGACGAAGAGGTGCCATGCACTGCAAGTCCAGAAACATAGCTAAAGTTGGGAAAATATATTTTGTAAAAACTGAAATTGCCACCAGGGTCATATGCTGGAAAATTAGTGGGGGGAAGAAAACATTTTCCCTGGTTGACTGAAGGACTCCTTATATTTCTAACATTTGGAGGAATACAGGTGAGAATCTTCTGCCCAGCTCTAGTCAAGGCCCTGGGAGGACCCGGGTCCCGAACACGGGGATGGGGATGCTCAAGCATGCTGGGTGTGACACCTGCTGGAACTGGTCCCCATCTTCTCTCTGGACCCAGGCCCAGATCTTCAGATGTCAGAAGTCACTTCCTTTCTTTCTCAGAGTCTTCTGCAAACAAGGGAATAGACACGTAAGTGATGATCTGTCCCGGGCACTATGCTTCCCTTGCACAACCCACCGCGCACCCAGACAGGGCCGGAGTCTCCACGCTCTGCTTGTGCACATTGGGCTCCAACACTCCATGGCCACTCTGCCTCCCGTCCCCTAATCCTGCCACAGATTCTTCGTGTGTAGCTCTCTAATTCATGAACACCCAAGAATGACACTGCTGTCTACTGTGCATTCAAGTACCAAGGGGGCCCCTTCCAGTTCCACACACAAAGCAATGAAAATAAGTTTGGACTCAGGCCTGAGGTTAGTGGGCAGTGGCATCAACTTTCCAGTATCATGGTAAGGACAGAGCTGCCCCGAGGGGGGCCCTGGTCCCTGCCTCCCCTGGGTCCTGATGACTGTGTCCTCCTCACCTGGAGTGCACCTGGCGCGCCCTGGAGGTGGAAAGCCCACGTCCCAAATGAAAGGGAAGCCCTGGGAGATGGATAACTTTATTCCTTTAAGATCAGGGGTAAACTTCAGACACAGAAAGGTTAAGGTGTGCATGATCTATGCATGGAAAATGAAAGTTGCTAACTAAAAGTAAGTTTTCCTGGTGCAAAAAGGAGCACTTCTCTCCATTAAAGCACTAGATTTAGAAAAGTTGTACAGTTTTTATGTTGCATTGAGATAGATAGATAGATAATAGATAGATAGATAGATAGATGATAAATAGATGATAGATAGATAAGTTATTCATCTAGCTATTCGTTTTTTGATTTGGATCTTGCAATATCACCCAGGCTGAACTCATTTCAAGATTCCCCTGCCTCAGCCTCCCAGATGATTGGAATTACAGGCATGTGCTACAACAGCCAGTTACAGAAGTATTTTTAAAGCTGTACAATGCTTTCACAAGCCGAGGAACCATTTCTGAAAGCCCTGGAGCACTCTATAGGAATGAAATAATAAAGAAACGAGGTCCCCGCCTCCACTTTCTGTAGGACGGGTTCTCCATTCACTGAGCACTTTGCCAAAATCACCTCCTGTCAAAAGATGCACTTCGTGGTTTTTGAATAAGGGCAGTTAATAAAAACAAATCCTCACCAGATAGCTTGCCAGGTAAATTCAGAATGAACTATGTGTGACACGTGTGAATATCAGTCCTCTTCTCTGAGGATGAGTCGATGTTTTTGTCCAGAACCTGCACTGAATGTGTCGCACTTGATTACACACACAGCTGAATTCTCTGCCCTGGACTTGGAATCTCCTTAGCACCTTTTGTGTGATGTAGAAGACTGTACATTTTTGATAGCACAATCATCTTTCTCATTTAATAATAGCTGCTTTCTGTGTTGCAGAAATATTTACTTTTAATTATCTGTCCTCGAAGCACAGAGACTGTTTCTATATCCCCCCTCACCTGAGAGGACCTGCTGATCACCTTCAGGGCTCTCTGCTGACCCAGGTCTCTGGGACGTGAAATGTACACCCACTAAAATTCATTCTTTGTTCATTCTCCAACTCTAGTGGGTTCTAGTTGGTAAATAAGAGTCCTGAAGGTTGTACTCTCCTTAAGTGGGTTCTAGCTGGTAAATAAGAGTCCTGAATACTGAGTATTTCAACAATTATGATGTTGGGACCATCTTGGGACAAGATAATGGTATAGATGAAAAATGTGTGGTTTGAAACACAACACTGCTGCTCTAAAATTTTCCTTCTTTGTACATTATATGAATGTTAACCTCTGGGCTCCCTGCTCTGGGCAATGACATATTTATCCACCCACCTGAACATTTCCAACATGCTGCAAGGAAAAGTATTTATTATTAGTGGTGGCTCTTTCATGTATAAGGAAATAGTAATTGCAAACTATAATACACTTGGCCTGAAGTCATAGACCTGTGGATAATATGCGATAAACTGAGGCTTCCTCTCGGGTCCACTTAGACATGTACAAATAATATATTTAATAAAAAATAAATTAATACAGTGAAAATAAAACAAAAAATTACATGAGAAACAAAGAGCATTCACTTTAACTGTGAAAAATAAAATTAAAATTGTCTTTTAAGACTAACCTCTCTGGATTGCGCATGATTAAAAGGATTATCAGATATATCCTTCTATAAATGCTGATTCCCCCCCACTGTCTGGCTCTGTGTCTTCAGGATTATTTTTGAAACACTTATGTACTCAGAGAAGAAAAGGATCTTTAAATCATTAGTGTAGACGACAGACACGATGACGGCGTTCTGCAGCACAGACGCTCTGCCAGGGGATGTTCTGAAACAAACCACAAACTGTGCTCAATATTAACTTTTCACCTGTTTAGAAAGTGCGTGCCAATGAATAGGAACTCAGAAAATACGGAAAGAAAATAATGAAAGTCTACTTATTATGCCTTTTTAGATAGATTTCTTCAGAAGAGAGAACTAGTCTTTTAGTTGCTTTTGTATTCTTGCAGACATTCGTAAAGCCAAAAACCATAAAATTAAAAGATTATTGTATTCAATTTTCGAATAATGTTTTCTCTGTATACTTAAGGCACTTAATAGAGATATAACACGGATATCATCATATAGCAATATCGTTCACACTTGTCTCCATTTTTTATAAGTTCAATTTTAAAAAGTTGAATAAGAGGATATTTAAATAATGAGCAGCTGAGCGTGGTGGCCAACACCAGCAGTCTCAGCACTTGGGAGACTGAGGAAGGAGGGTGTCCTGAGTTCAAGGTGAGCTTGGACTACAAAGTGAGTTTAAACCAGCCTGAATTACTCAGCAAGACTCTGCCTCCAAAAGCAAAACAGAGAGAGAAACAGAGAGAGAGAGAGAGAGAGAGAGACAGAGAGAGAGAGAGACAGAGAGAGAGAGAAGGAAGAAAGGAAAGAAAGAAAAAAAAGACAGAAAGAGAAAATGGTCTTTTCGTAGCATGTTTAGGTTTGCTTTCACGGTAACCTTGCAACCTGTATTTTTTCTTTCAATCTATGTTTTACTTGAAGAAATGCATCAGCATGTTCAGGGTCTGCCAGTGAAACTTTGGATCTAAGGGTGAATACGTAAGTAATATTGACATGATTTGTGCAATATACTTACTTTAAATTATAACTACTCTCGTAGCACTTGTTCACATTAATGATTCACTGTGATCTTTCCCCATGACCATGTGTTATGCACCGATCACGCCTCTCCCTCCTCCTTGTTGGCAGCAGCAGTGCTGGTAGTGAAAGAACCGTCCCACAAGCACGGCTCCTGCAAGATGACCCATGTGAAATGAGAACACAGCTGGGCCCCTGACTTCCACGACTTCTGTGTCAGCTCCGGACTATTGATACCTTTGTTATATGAGAACACAATGTGATGTATTTCATCCACTCTCTGTTAACATTTTATTATTTACAGCACAGTGAAACTTTCAGATGTTGCAAGCTTACGTGATGAAAAGACCAAGAAGCAGACATTTTCTCAATGACTGCCCTTCCTAGTGAGGGTTCCAACATTCACCCACATGTCCATCTCTGAATCAGCGCAAATGGTCTGACAATCACATAAGTAAAGCTAAAAATGCTTGAGTATTAACATGAAATGGTTCTCCAAGAAGGAATTTAAAGGTAGAGAAGAAAACAATTTGTTTTAAGAAAAGAACACAAAGCATCAGAGGAAGAATGCTTTGGGCGGTTTTGATATCAAGGGATTTTTCAAAGAAACTTGAGTTCTGCAAATGCAGACCACACCTGTGGTGCTTGTGGAGAATAAATACCACCAGCCACTGGACCCATCCAGGAGACCCTCAAAAACAGCATTCTGTAGGAGCAGGACACTGCAAAAATCCATCTTATTTTCTGATTTGGGGCCAGAAGATCCCAATAGATGTCACTCTTTAATTTGTGATGAGTTTCTGCTGGTGCTTGTAAGGGAGTAAATTCATGCTTGTCAAGGATTGAGAACTCAAAGGAAAACATGCAAGGGAAGGATGTGCCATGCAACCCTGGGCTTGAGCTTCTTCCACCTGCAGGGTCTTGAGGGGCTGAGGGGGATCTGAGCCCCTGTGAGGAGACCACTGTGCAGACTGTGAGGCCCAGGGCCATCCTCAGCAGGTAACACAGGCTCACACAACTTGTGTCATCTAAGAAGATCCTGACACTGCTCGACATCTACATGTGGACGATGGAGCCAGGTCCTGATCTCTCACTCAGTACAAAACTCAGCTGGAAATGGACCAAGAGCTTTGCTATGAGATTGGAAACCAAAAGCGTTAGGAGAAAACATAATGGGAAACACTTCAAGATACAGGCACAGGCCAAAGCCTACTGGATAGGACTCTAATAGTCCAGGAAATAATGGCAAAATTGAAAAAATGAGATTGCAACATATTAAAAAGTTTCTAAACTACAAAGGAAGCACAGTGAAAATATACCATAGAAAACAAGACACATTTTGCCAACTACACTCTGACAGAGTTCATATTCAGAATATAGAAAAAGCATAAAAAATCTACCACAAAATACATAAGCAATAAGTAGGCAAATGGGCTGAATGGACACTTTCAACAGTAGTATAAATGGTCACAAGGCCTATGAAAATATATTCAATACTTTTACCCATCAGGGAAATTAAAATGAAAATGATATTGAGATACCAATTTGCCTATTTTGAAATGGCTATTATCAGCAATGAAAATATAATACTTGCTATAGAGATGCTTGAACAAAGAAACCTTTCTACACTGTGGGTAGAAATGTATGCTAGTAGCAGCACTATCAAGTTCAATAGGGAGTTTCTCCAAAAATTTAAAACTTAACTTATCATTTCATTCAGCTCTTCCTTCCCTCAGTATATACCTGAGAAATATTACAGCTCACTGTAGAGATAAATGCTTTCCTATGCTTATTTTGGTGCAACTCACATTAACTACAGTGTAGAAAACCCTAGGTCCCTGATGATGGATTAATGGGTGAAGGGGAGTGACATATATGCAGTAGAGGATTTTTTGCTTCAAACAGAATAAAACTATACATTGACAGAAAAACTGCAATCAGAAACAAATAAGCCACTCTAAGAAAGAAAGCTACATTGTCATGTCTCTCACATATGCAGTTATAAAAGAAAAGACAGAAAGAGAGAGAGGATATGAAATAGTGCAAGAACTGTGGGAGAAGTGGAGGGAATGAGGGTATCAGGATGAACGTGTCAGAGGATAACCAGGATGAAAATGGCCAATTCTGCATGCAAGTACAGATATGGAAAATTGAAACCCATTATTCTTTATAGCTAATATATATTAACAGAAAAAGAAAGGCAAGAAAAGGCAGCAAAAATTTTGCTTATTAAGAAACATTAAACAACCATGTGACACACACTGTGAAGCATCCACTAAAGGTATTGTAAAAATAGGAAAAACACTTTCACCTTTGATAGCCCAGAGGACACAGCCACACACACATTCCCAAGATGACCTGTAACTGAAGGTCCGAGGAGAAGACTTTACACCACCTCTCACCTACAGTCTTAATGGGAGATTTACATGGATTTGTGTGTGACTATATTACCTATATTGCAAAATAAGTTTTAAAATCTCATGGTGATTGGAGATTATTAATTATTTCTAATGTTTAGAAACATGGAACAAAGCATGCAGTGAATTTGGACTCCTTCATCACCATAGAAATTGGTGTAGCAGCATGATTTCTTGAGGACCACATTTCTAAAGAGGGATTCAGGGCTTGAGAAAAATATCCCAGGGTTTCAAAACCAGTAAGATTATTCCTTAGCATAGAAGACATTCACACAAATGAAGGGGCAAGGTAGATATAGTGACTCGTGATTTCTTTAAGAAAAAAATCAAATAAAGTTAACACACACACAAAAAAAAAGAACAAAAGAAAAAGAGAGAGACTGAATTTGATTTTTTTGCATCACAGAAATTTTAATTCTTATGTTTGCACTTGGCCTTGCTTGTGTCACTGGGAATCTTGCTCAAATCCTGTGCCCTGCTTTCCTTCTAGTGAGGATAAATTAGCATATCACAAACAGATATTCACTCATTTCTGGCACAAATATTTCGACTATGCACTTGGTATCCACTGCACCTTCACATACCAAGGATACAGGTGCAGTAGGATAGAATTAACTTTTGTAAATGGGGATCCATCTGTCTTGTGGCTTAATAGGCACAGAATACATCAGCTGCTCATGACAAAGACCTTGCACTCCAATGGGCACAGTATGGCAAGGTGACCCTTGTTCTGCCCATGTGCACTGCTGGGAAGAGCTCGGAAAACAGAGTCCCCAGTCTGATCATCATTTATCATATTTCTGTGCATAGAGCAGGACTGGGACAGAAGCAGGAAGTGACCCATTCTGTGTCCCAGAAACCTGTCCCTACTTTGATGCACAGCTTCTGCACAGCTCTGTAGAACGGAAACTAGACACAGAGACTCGCTGGCTGTTCAGTTCCTCAGTGCACATCCTTGCTGTTAAAGTCATTAAACCTAATTGAACCTGAAAAACTTCTGAGTAATCATATATGGTAATTATGCATCGAGAGGAAACGTTGCACAGCAGGGACTGAGAGTCACTGAGGGTGTCTTTCTCCCAGGCAGGGAGACAACTATGAAATTAAGTTTTGCTGACACTTTATGACATCTATAATCTGTATAAATCATGGACTTACAAATATGACCTGGGGAGCCTCATCTCACCAGAAGGACCGACCTAGCTCTGGTCTACCTTACACACCCAAGGTGTGCAGACCTGACCAGTCTTTCATTAACACACACAGGCCAGGTAAACTTTTTCTTCAAGGTCTAAAGTGTGTGGTCCAGCAAAAGAGCAGTTGAGGGGGACTATGAGACTTAAGGTCTTCAGTCTTCTTTAGATCTTAAAAGATGAGGACCACAGGCCCACAGAAGAAGGGCACCAGCTCCAAGAAAAAAAGTGTCTTCTAGAAATTCTGAGGCACCTCTGTGTTCAGCATCTTACAGGATCGGGAAACTCTCTGGTAGATCATTGTATAAGGTTTTCTTTTTGCTTTCTTCTGGCAATCAGGATGGTTTAGGAGTCTTTCAAGTTTCTAGGAAAACCTTTGTTTCTCTCAGTCTGACATTAGCTTGTTCAATGGACCTGTCACCATTGTTATCTTTCCCAAAATTGGTCTGTTTCCATTACGGCACATTTCTGAATGTAAAGATGGGTGAACACTGCAAGTTTGCACTGGGTTTTCAATGCCCCAAGTGTATTTCTGTTTGATTTGACTCTTTCCTCTCTATATATATGGTCATAAATCCTCAATGTGTAGTTCCACAATATTAACCCATAATAATAAACCCATAAATTTAGTATTCTGCTATTTTATAGAGGATCTACTATCAACTATGAACTACAAAATTATCTTACTCTTTGGAGAATTCTCACCATGAAGGTAATAGTGAGTTACTGAAACAAAGAATAACACATTTTAATGTCAGTGTAGTTTTATGCAGCAAGGAAGGTTAACATCATTTTTTGTTGAAAACACTGAGCCTGAGGCTCCTACCTCTTTGCTCTTTTTGCTTTTGCTGTCCTCCACTGCCATAAACTGTTCTCCTCTGCCATGCCACCCTGCCTTGGAGCCGCCTGATTACGGAGTGAAACATCTACAAAATGTGAGCTAAGTAAACCCTTCCTTCATTAATAACAAAGTAAAAAAGCTAAGCCTGAGATGGATGCTGCTATCAGCCTGAAGAGTTAGGTGTTAGAACTAGCTAGAGAATCCCACATCTAGCACAATACAATGCTTATCTTTTAAAACTGTTTATGAAAGAGATTCCCAAGACTTTCTGGGAGAATAGCCAGTTCCTCTTCTCACATCTTTACTTCAGTAAAAATAAAGAGACTTCATTAGGTGAATTCTCATCACCCGCTTCAGATACGACTCAAGCCCTTGGAATAGAGGGAGATAAAGCTCAAAAACATCTGAGTTAAAATTTTGATTTTTAATATTAGTCATGAATGTAGCATGATAGTGTTTGGAGTCACAGGAAAAGAAAGAGTTGTTAGGCAAAATACTTGCAGAATTACATATAACGTGATTGTATCTTACACACCAGGAAAGTGCTATGAGGTAAAATATTTTCTTCAGATACAAATCATGGTTGGTGCTTTTTCCAAAAAGACATCACCTGGATATACATTTTTCTGCTAATAAGGTAAAAAATGTACTTCCACATTATCAACACAACAGTCTGGACTTCTCTAACTGGACTTGGTATATTAGGCAATACATCAGTTTTTGTGATTTGTATGGGCAATTTCAGAAGAGCCATGAAGAACGAATTACTACAGGTCATTCTTATCCATTTAGTAGTCACAAATATCTTGATGCTTGTTTCCCAAGGAATACCAAGGACAATAGCAGATTTTGGTATAAGAAACTTCCTAGATGACACAGGCTGTAAGATTGTGTGTTACCTGCATAGGGTGGCCCGGGGCCTCTCCATCTGCACCAGCAGTCTCCTCACG
>NW_004955465.1:12867133-12873318 GCF_000276665.1 Chinchilla lanigera | reverse complement strand
CTCTCTACAAATCTCCCCCTGAGGTCAAAGCTACTCAAAGTGTTCTCCTTTTGATGCTTTGCTTTGTTTTCTTTTATTGGACTGACTGTGTTTTTGCTCTGTTTACTAATTCTTTCCTGGAGAATAATTTTATGTTATTTAATATTCGGAATTTTGTGACCCTTGGTTATGCAGTTGTCAGCCCATTTGTACTGATTCACAGAGATGGCCACCTGGGAGAATGCTGGAGAGCTCTGTAGAACAGAGCAGGCATTGGAAGGTTTCTATTTCTTTGTCCTTTCTTTAGGAAAGTTTGAAGTAACTATGAATTTTACTGTGCTCTAGGTAATAAAAACTGAGCTGAGAGTAGGTGAAAAATGTCCAGTTATATTCTCATAGAACGTATTGGTAAGAGTTCTGAGCTGACACAGGAGTTATACAATACTCAGCTATCTCTACTCATTACACAGACTGTACCCCAGCAGAAAGCAGCTCCCATGAAACCTGCGAGTCGGCTCCTTCACTACCAAAACTCCTGGTAAAAAGAAGGAGGCTGGATGGGAGTGATCAAGGTGTGATGTTTTGGGTTTGGAAATATCACAGGAAGACATTAATTTGTGTGGTGAATGTATACTTATAATTATCATTTAAAAGTAAATAAATTATAGTACTTATAAATAGAAAAATGATTTAGGAAATTTAATCACACTGTGGTCCAAGAATATGACCTTGCAGGTAAACTTGTTCATGTGAGACACAGAATGAAAAATACAGATTGCAGTACTATTTTCAAAAGAATCATAACTATGTAGTAAAAAGGGCATTTTGCTTGTTACTTGAAAACATCCATGGATGGCTGTACACCAGAGGGTTTTTTATTAATCCTGTAAAAGGACCAGAAAATGCGACTGGTATTCCTAAGTGATGATGTCATCTAGGTTCTAACTATAATTAATATCGAATGCTATAAGTTCCCATGCTGGAAATGGAATATGACATTACATTTAAGATTATTGTGATTACTTTGTAAGACTCTTTAAAAAGGAAAGTAATTAAAAGATTAGTTGTCTCTTTAGAGTGAAAATGTACAACTAAAAACATAGCTGAATTTTATTATTTTCTTTCTAGATTCACTGAGTCATAAATCACTTCAGTTTTTTAGAAAATTAATAAAATATTAATGCCGAATGTGGCTTGTTTCAAGACATCATTTGTTAATGTCTGTATGGTATCCAAAATCACCAGTCAACTCTTTTGTATTAAGAATGTGTCCTATATTTTTCATAAATTGGCACAAAAATGCATATTTCTATAAAGTACATAACTGTGTTAAGAAGACTTCCTATCAAGCCCCTTTTACAATTTTGTCATACTATCTTAATGAGCTCACATATTCATTCATACTGGCACTTATTAGAATTGAAGTAGAGAGATTCCTACTGGACTATTAAGTTTCCCTTCAGGCCTTTACACGTTTGCATGCTTCCCTCGCTAATAAAACAGACTGAATGCTGTTTATTCATGATTGCTTGTACCAGGTCCAGACAGAATGTCAGCAGATAATTAATGTCTTTATGTCACATTGTAATATTTTTAGTTTATCTTTTTCACACAACTATAGTAAAAATTTTATGTTAGTTTCATAGTTTTCCTGTGAGTCTTTTCCTAATGTCTAATGTGGAGAATGAAAGAAAACAAGCAGTTCCTGAAAAGGTTATTGGTCATTGAATCCAAGGTAGAAATGTAAATCCTGGAAATGAAATTAGGTATGCCACAGCCTGAAGAGACAACTGAGCATCATAAGTGGAAAGTATCTAGATGAATAAGGAAATGTTCTATGGCTACTGGCAAAAAACGGTTAAAGTTTATCTGTAGATCAGCTTCTCTAAATAAGCAATGTCATATTTCCCTCTCCTGATTGTGTGTGAGTGGCAGGGTGACAGTCTGAGGATCCCCAGTGCTCAGTGCAACTCCTGTGCTGGTGAGTGGTGGCAAGGTGGGGTCCCAGATGCTCCTGAACTTTCTTGCATTCAGTTGGCTCCCAGACATGTGTGGGAAGGGCGGGGGAGGCTTCCCGGTGTTCCTGAGACTGTCTGGGGGTCAGTCCAGCTTCCACAAGAGTAAGGGGGATGCAGGTCGTATTCACTGAGGCTTCAGATATTGCCCTGGACAGAGCCTGCTTCCAACACTGGAAGGGGAGGGGTGAGGGTGGACTCCCAGGGGCCGCTGACTCTGTCCAGGTTTCAGCTGAGCTACCGGGGGGTGAGTTGTTCTGGCAGTGACCACCAAGCCCCCCGAAGTTGTCCAGGGATCCGTGTGCCTCACACCCTAGAGGGGGAGGCACAAAGTGACTCACCGGGGTTCCTAAATGTGTCTGATGTTAGGCCAAGCCCCAGAAGACACACTGTGGGTGTGACAGGGAGCCTCCAAGGCCCCAGAGGGCACCTGAGGTTTTGCCTGCCTTGCACGCTGGTCAGAGAGGCACCACCGCGACTCACTGGGCTTTCTGAAGATGTTCCAGGTTCAGCCCAGCTCCAGCAGACACACTATGGGTATGCCGGGCAGCCACCAAGGCCCCAGTGAAAATTTTTAAAAAATAAAAATATACCTAAAATCATATGTCACTTTAGTATAAAATCTGAGTATAGGCCTAGGTTTCTGTGGTTTGCATAGTTTAAAATCTTCAGGAAGAATAAATCTAAAGCATTTTTCATATTTCATAGGAAACAGAGGAGAAGTGTTACACAAAAGTGTTTCAATTAAGTAGAACATCTGTAAACTTGGGGATCTGATTAAAGAACTTGGTTTAATTCATTCCAAAGAAAATGTCCAAGTTTGACATAAACCTAAGGTAAGAAATGGGATTGGAGAATTTAGATCAGTGGGGAACCGATTCAATTTCAGATTGGACTGGTAGTAAAAGCAGGCCTCTCGTTAGACAAGGGGAAAAACTTCCCAGAAGGCGGGCTGCAAAGCTCACTGCCATCTCATGGTCTCTCCACGATCAAGCAGTGACTGGAGCACCTTTGGGGTCCTCTGTTGAGCGATGGTGGCTGACATACTGTGCTACATGCTGCAATTATTTGGAATTCCTAATTTATGAACTGCCTTTACCTCATTACACCACGGAGCACCTGATTGTTTCCAACCCTCTGACCTGCCTTAATAAAGATCAACTCATCCACAGCAGATGCAGCTTTCCTTTCAAGGGCCTCAGGTAACTCAGCGGATACTCAGACCTCTCTGCTGTCCCTGGTATACCTGCACACATCCTGTGTTTGACTTGCAGCCTACCTCTGCTTTTCTGTTTGCTGTTTTTTAAAGTTATAATAAAAGTTACAAAAATTAAGCCTTGCTACTTGTATACATTAACCACATTTTACATCTTATTTGCAGCCTGAGATAGTTCCTTTTCTTTCAAAAGAAAAGTGAGCAAAGGAAAGCAGATGATAGTTGGATACACCTGCTAGAGGACCCTCTCTGGGGGAGCCAGTTGACAGATGAGATTGTTCCAGTAAAGACACTTGTTCCTGGATGTCATAAGCTGAATACACTTTAATTATTATGCTCTATCAGGAAACTGTACATAGTTTGACTTGACACTAAGAAGTGGAAAACACTGCTTAATATTTATGAGCACTGAGATCAAACATCTTGGAGCTGAAAAATGACCAAATTTTAATGGATAGGCCAGGAATATAAAACTCTTGAAAGAAAACATGATCCTGGAGAGTACTATATTCAGCAAAGAAAGAGGCAATGAAATATATAACGAAATATGAGCAAGCATGGAAGTTTAACTATATCACAACACATGACATATGTCTTGGTTACTTTTCTCTCATTGCTGAGGCAAAATATCTGACACCCAGAATTAAGGAAGGAAAGGTTTATTTAGCTTACAGTTTGTGGACATTTGAGTCCATACCTGGCAATCCATCTATGCCCACACCATCTCAGTGCCCTCCTCTTGCACAGGCTCAGGATGAATACCAAAAAACACCCTAGTGCAGGAAGGCCATGTCCTTCTCATGCCAGGATATAGAACTGCTGACTCACTGTTGTAGTTTGTGTCTGGATTTTCCCCCAAAACCTCATGCAGTCATGGGGCAGGCTTTTAGAGTTTATGATTGATTCATGGTCCAATGCTGGAATTATGGATGTGAGTGCTATCCCCACCCCAGGGTGGATAGTTTGCACACAGTATAAGTGTGCTCTCCCCACCCACTCTTCCTTCTTGGTCTTGCTGCTTTGGCTGTCTTCCTCCACCATGAATGGTTGCTCTGTGCCATGTGCCACTCTGCCTTGGAGCCAGCCAAGTGTGGACTGAAACCCCCACAAACTGTGACCTAAATAAACTTTTCTTTCGTAAATTGTGGGCCTTGGGTATTTTGTCTCAGCAAGGAGAGAAAAGTAACCAAGACAGAATTTAGTACCAAAGGAGTGGGGCCATTGCTGTGACTATACCTGACCATGTGGTTCAAGAGCCTTTGGGAATGGCTTGTGGGAAGAGTTTGAAAAGGTTCAGAGATGTTACCTGAAAGAATAGAACTGGGATACCTTCAGCTATTCTGTATGGGAGATTCTGGTCAGAGTTCAGAAGACCAGAAGGTTGATAGAAATCCTGCCAGTAAAGACCTGGCTTGGGAGGTTTCTACTGGCAAGAAAGATTGCATTGACTGTTGAACTCCAGATGATGTGTTATGGCTTGGCAGAAAGTTTGTCTGCATTTTGCTCGTGTCCAGAGACTTTGCCTAAAACTGAGATTAAGGGTGGTACTAATTAATCTGGCAGAAGAAATTTCAAGGCAGTCAAATGTTGAGGCAGTGGCATGGTTCTTGTTGGGGGCTTTTAGCAAGATCAATGTTGAGAAACAAGAGCAAACAGCTCAGCAGGATGATTTAAAACATTGCGAGTCTGGCAAGAAGGAAAGCTTCAGTAAAGCTATGGTCTGCAAAGATAGAGCTGAGGAGATCTTGCTTCCTGAAAAAGAACAAGAGAATCAAAAAGATGGCCTGAGGGCATCATCAGAAGCAGCAAGTCTCCACCCTTTGCATCCTCAAACCTGCAAGGATGAAAGACTTTGCTTTGAGGAGAAAGTCACAGAGCTCCATATTCCAGAGTGGTGGTGACATAGAGAATTTGTTCCTCAGAATTAGGTTCAGAGTGCCCAGTGATCCAGGCACTTGACCCCTATGGCCAAGAGGGAGGAAAGCTTGGGTACTGCTCCAGGTGGCAGCAGACCTTGGCATCATCCACATGGCCCTGGCTTTAGGTGCATACAGAATGCAAGAGTTCTTAGGTTAAGGAGGCTTCCACCCAGATTTCAAAAAGTCTGGAGGCCAGGCAGTGGGCCCCTGAGGGGCAATGTGTGAGGATGTGAGTGTAAAACCTGAAGTGCAGTGGAGACCTCAGAAGTTTTGATAAGCCAGGAACATGGATTGTCTGAGGAAAGCTGCAAGGAGGGAACAAAGTGGGCCTAAGAGAGAAGCCGTGAGAGCTGTAGCTACTGGTAGTGCCACAGGGGTGGAGTCACTCAGTGTATTAACTAGTCCTATATGACTATTATTTTGTTATGAACTTTTGTTTTACTTATTTCATAAATTAAAAAATTAATTAATAGTGAATTCTATTATTTTGTAGTTTCCTTATCATGAGAGAATCATAGCATTGTGGGGAGTGCCAGGATGCTACCAAATGATTCCCACACACAGGTGACAAAATATTTGGAAATATAATTAATTGATTCATCTTGAGAAAGGCTGAAATCCCTTTTTTAAAAAATTTATGTACTATGCCATAATTTACCCACTTCTGTCCAAATTTAGTTTCTTTTACGTTCCTCCAGAGATTCATCATGCAAATAACATCAAATTTACTACATTTTAAATTCCATTTTTGCTCTTCTGTTGCTAAAAGTTACAGAGTCTCTATGTCTTTCTGTCCTACTGAGAAAGCCAACAGTCAGCCAGGTGTCCATCTCTGTGAACCAGGACAAATGGGCTGACAGTTGCATAAAAAAGGATCAGAAATTCTCAAATATTTGTGATCATGGAATTGGTTTCAAGACAAGAATTTAACAACAGAGAAAAGACATTATTAGTCCAATAGAAGAAAAGAAAACAGCACCAGAATGAGAGGCTTTGAAGAGCTTTTATTCCAGCGTGAGTTTCGTAGAAGAAGTTGGATTACACAGGCAGAGAACA
>NW_004955465.1:12827933-12867033 GCF_000276665.1 Chinchilla lanigera | reverse complement strand
ATTATTTTGTAGTTTCCTTATCATGAGAGAATCATAGCATTGTGGGGAGTGCCAGGATGCTACCAAATGATTCCCACACACAGGTGACAAAATATTTGGAAATATAATTAATTGATTCATCTTGAGAAAGGCTGAAATCCCTTTTTTAAAAAATTGTATGTACTATGCCATAATTTATCCACTTCTGTCAAAATTTAGTTTCTTTTGTATTCCTCCAGAGATTCATCATGCAGATAACATCAAATTTAATATGTTTACTACATTTTAAATTCCATTTTTGCTCTTCTATTGCTAAAAGTTACAGATTCTCTATGTCTTTCTGTCCTACTGAGAAAGCCAACAGTCAGCCAGGTGTCCATCTCTGTGAATCAGGACAAATGGGCTGACAGTTGTATAACCAAAGGTCAGAAATTCTCAAATATTTGTTATCATAGAACTGGTTTCAAGACAAGAATTTAGCAACAGAGAAAAGACATTATTAGTCCAATAGAAGAAAAGAAAACAGCACCGGAATGAGAGACTTTGAGGAGCTTTTATTCCAGTGTGGGTTTCGTAGAAGTTGGATTACACAGGCAGAGGACACGCTGCCTGGTGTCTGTGAAGAAGAAACACCATGTAGTCACAGCTCCCAATCATGACCCCTAAACAGCATCAGGCAGCAGCATGAAGGGGAGGGAAATCCACCTTATTGCTGACCTCTCTGGCAGAAAATAGCAGTTCTTGTCACATTTACTCTGTGATGTGCTCATGAGCCCAGTTGTGATGGTGCAGAGTAAGGCTATGCTTAACAAGGAACTGAGAATGCAAAGGAGGAGAAAAAGAGGAAGGAGGTGCTATGCAGACCTCATCTGGAGCCACCCCCACCTGGAGTGTCCGGGACAGAAGGTGATGGCCTGGCCCACCGTGAGGAGGACTCTGGTGCAGACAGGGAGCCCTCGGGCCACCTTCTTGAGGTAAACAACCATCTTAGAGCCAAAGTCATCTAGAAAGTTTCTGATGAACAGAAAGCTGCTGTTGCCTTTGGCATCCCTTTGGAAAAAGGCAACATAATATTTGTAAATGCCAGATGATTCAGAATGATGTGCACAGACTCCTTCTTAATATGTCCAAAAATGCACATGAAATTAACAAACAAAGATGTTACCCATAAGACCAAGACCAGTTAGGAGGAGGAAGACCGTTCCATTGACCAGGTTCAAAATAATTCATTTGGAAACAGAAGAGATGTGTGCAGCAACACCTTAATGAAGGAAATCAATAATGCACATATGTATCTCCACAAATTATTTCATTCTTAGCACTTTCTCAGTGTATATAGCACAGTCATGATCAACTGCAAGGGTGCAGATGTTTGTCCAAAGAACTCTGTTTCTTGTTCTGTGTATGTCTTAAGGGTAGTTCTGTAGTCTTGAATGCCGTTTTTGAAGATTAGTATTAAAAATCTATATTTTCAATGGAGAACTTTTTATAGCTCCATGTTAGCAGACCCAAACCACTTATTTGAATACGTATATGTCCCTCCTATGTTCAATCTCAGCATGCATGAGTGGAATCCCATATTTTCCCACCCGGAATTTTTCTGTGTTTTCACTGAATTTTGTCATATCTTAATCATTCATCCTAAAGGCCTGGAGTTGGTGCATTCTCTGTCTGCCTTCCCATAGCCCCAGGAACACTTGCCTGATTCTGTTGCTTTAACTACTTTACCGTATCTCAAATTTAATCACATTTCTACTTCCACAGTCTCATACTTTGTTCAGTGTTCTTTTCTACCCATAATTGAAGTGTGCCAGTATCCAGGTTTCTTTATACTTCTAAGTTTTATGTTTTTGATGCTTATATCTTAATATTTTGGCATCTCTAAAGCCCATGCTTTTGAATCTGCAATTTCACCTTTTACAAATAATTGGTGGTTCTTGTTGTCCTCAGTATAAAGCCAAGCTGCTTACCTTTCTAGATGACATCCAACAGTGAGAGCTGAGCCAGCTAAGGATGACCAGGAACAAGTCTCTTCCTCAGACAATCAGTGAGGTGGGTGAGGCCAGGGAGGTGCGCTAGAGCATGCACAGAATGATCCACCGCCAGAGACTGTGCAGAGGTCTGCGTGCCCAGCGAGGGAAATCAGGGGCTCTAAGGAAGCCGAGATAAATTCTGGACGTGCTGACCTTTTCACAGTACTGAGGACAAAAGTACTAACTGAGTACTCTGTGCTGTCACTAGATGAGAGCGGTGGATGAATTAGGGGTGCCCGGTAACCACTGCATACAGCCACGAAGGTAGAGGAAACACTGACAGGAGATCACCCGATAGGAGGTCATGGTGCTGCGGTGGCTGCTGCATGACTTGGGGAGAGGCAGTCATCTCAGGCGACTCTGGAGTCTGCTTTCCTGGGTCTTTTCCTCCACCTGGTGAACAATACGGCTTAATTGGAGTTTATCAGTCCAAAGTGATTTTCATGATTCAGGCCTGCACCGGACTTGGCTCTTTCATACCTACATTTTTCTATTACATGTCTCACTTGGTAATTTATGTAGAATTGTATGGCCATTTGGAACACTGTTCATAGGGACAAATCCTACTTTTAATTACTGGACTGTATGGAAGAGTATTTCATGTTTTTGAAATAAGCATTGAAATAGTCAGAATTAAAAAAGAAATAACCATGATAAGAGATAGATTGAAGAAAACATTTTGGCCAAAAGAGTTAAGTGCTTAGGGAGACGCTGTTCACTGAATGTTTTTATTGCAAAGAAAAGAAACTTCCTGACGGAAACACTGGGGCGCCATGGTAGGACCACACTTTGTATCACCCCAGTTCTATCAGACTGCAGATCGCAGGGAGAGGGCAGAGCTGTGCCCCAGGGCGGGAGATGAGCAGAAGGAGCCCTTTTCCCTGGTGAGGCCAAGACTCATGACGCTGACGTCTTGACAACAGTGGGAGTTGGCCATGAGCCCTGGGCCTGGGGAAGGATAAACAGGGCCTGGCGTGCTGCTCGCAGAATCCGCCCTGAGCCAGCTGCACAGCCTGCGCAGGCGAGCGCTCCTGACTCTGAGGACTGCGGCTGCCTCGGCTGTGGAAGCGGAACTGCTGGAGGCAGGTGGGTCAGGACCAGGTGGGGAGAGAGGGGCTGAGCCCCGAGTCACCTGTGAGAGAAGGAGGTGCCAGGACACGGTGGGAAGACAGCCTGTCATTACCGACTGTCGTCCACAAACCTCACCACTCTCACAGGTCCTCGAGGGAGCCCTGTTCAGCTGTGTGTCTGGTGCACTGTGCCCGAATCCGCTGCTTGGGTAGAGGATGGGGAAGCACGGGATGCCTGGGCACTCCCCAGAGTTCAGCCTGGCTGTGGGGGGGCTCTGCTTCTCTGCAGTCTCCCCTCAGCCATGAGTATTTTCCCTCTCAGCGGGGAGAATTAGCACTCCGGAGTTCCTCAGGTTCTGTGTCTTATTTCTGGTGTCCGTCTGCCTTCTGAGAATGTAACTCTCAGGCCCGCTTGATTAAGATTTCTAAGAATTTTTCAATCCATTCTGCGTTTTCCTTTTAAACTAACATCCCAGCCTCAAAACTTAGTGTGACACGCTCCACCAGAGAGTGGCTGGCAGACTGTAAAGAGGTGTGGTAGCAGGGGCATAACAATAACAGTCGTAATAGCTGTCCTTGAGCAGCTGTTGCTCAGCGGTTCTGGACACAGATGTAAGTGCTGTCTGCTGCCTCGCCTGCTCCCCCTCACCACGGCCGAGAGCCCACGGCCTCACATGGTTTACAGATGAGGACAGGGGCTCTCAGGTCAGTCACCTGCGTTAGAAATTGGAGAGGACAGGAGAGGAACTTCAGAGACGCTGATAGGTCAGGAAGCTCAGAGTCGCCTACGCATCTGAGGAGACCCTGTGTCCTCCAGCTCATCTCACCTCCTGCACGGGGCGGCCTGAGCTCTCCAGGACATCTAGCAGTTAGGGTCACAGAGAAAAATTATCTCTTTAAACGGCGCCTCCCCTACATAGCGCCTCACACTACGCGTGACGCTGCTGTGTACTTCTACAACCATAACTGCGAGCCTCCTTTCTTTCAGTGTTTATTTCAAGAGTCCGTGTGTGCAGTACATAACGATCATGTTGCCCACAGGCGGTTGGTGCATGTACAGAACACATCTCAGCTCTTACTTCACCCCGCCCCTCCCCTTCCTCAGGCTCTTGGTACCTTTCCCATTTGCAAAAGATGCATCTCATATTATTATTATTATTTGTCTGAGAAATATTTCTGAAGGCCCACAGACACATTTCTTCCACACCAGAGGCAAAGCTGGAGGCTCTCCTGGGCTCCACGGTGAAGTGCAAGAACCGAGAGAAACAGCAGGTGGCAGCACCGTGCAGGTCAGCAGCAGCTCGTCCTGGGGGAAAGGTCCACCCAGCTGGTTAGCGGTGCAGAGACAGAAGTCAGCGACCAAAGTGTGTGGCATCGGGTGGCAGAGCTTGCCATCCTGACGTCGTGCGTGTGCCTGTGGGCAAGGTAAGTGCCACGACTCATTTGTTTTGCAAAAGTCAGTGAACCTCAGCAATTCAGTAGAAGTTCGTTAAGAGATCAAGGAAGCCAAGGAAGTAAAGATCTCCCAGACCAAAAGACAAACGTACTTGGACTAACATGAAGCTACCAAGAGCTCAGGAGGACTGATCTGAAAAACAGCTATCTGTTTTGAAATCTGAAACAGCAGAAAAGAGATTGAAATACCTGGAGGGAGTTAAAAAGTTGCAAAAATGTTGTACTAGTCTTGTGAGATACTGAGACAGTTTATTGATTGAGAAAGTGGAAGATTAGACAAATGTGAAGAAACAACACCAACAAGGCACTGGTTTCAGATGGGTTGGCCAGAGCAGATTCTGAAAATGGAATTTAAATCCACTTACTTTATGAGTGAGTTATGGGAGAGAATGGAATAAAGTCAGCATGTTCAAATAAACAGAGTTAGGTCCCAGAGGTAGTTCCACTGCCTGTCAGCCTTCTCCGGCCTACGTGGCCATGGGGGAGACGTGCGAAATACAAGACGCACAGTTCAAGGCTGGGGGCAGCTTGCCTTTCTGGTCCATCACTGATTAGCTAACTCTTGTTAGCAAGAAGAGAGAGGGGATTCACTCTCCAGGAAGAGGTTGAGCTTTCTTGGCAACAGGCTTCCTCTGGAGATGCAAATGAAAGGAAGCGGGGCAGATACAGGTTGGAGGATTTTTTATTCCTCACAAAATACTACAAATGTGAGGAATAGCAAAGTTTTGAAAATGATGTTCAGTTTTGCCGAGTGGGTATCGGGGAAAAGTCTGTTCTACAAATATAGATATGGAATCTTCTTCCCCAGATGGCCAGTAAATAATTGAATGTCCCCGAAAAAGTACCTGGGAAAGGTACAGCACTGTGTGCACCGCATTCTGCTCCACTACATACTCAGCACTGTCCTTTATATGCTGTGACAGGAAACGCATTTTACCGCTACCTATCATCATTAATGCTTCATTTGTATTTTGAGACAAGGTCTTACTCTGTAGTTCAGGCTGGCCTTGAATTCACCATGTAGCCCAGTCTGGCCTTGAACTCACAGCCTCCTAAATGTTGGGATTCCAGGTGTGCACCACCATGCCTGGCCCTATTCCATTTTCTGGTGAATGATATGACTTCATTTTTCCTTATGTCTGGATAATATTCCATTGTGCATGCATGCCACATTTTTAAAATCCTTTCATCTATTGATAGGCACCTTGGATTTTTCCAGAACTCAGCTATTGTGAATTGTACTGCTATAAACTGTGTCTGCCTGTTTCACTGTAGTATGATGTCTTAATTCTTTTATGATAACGCTCAAGTTAAGTATAGCTGATCAAACTGAAGATTTATTTTTACATTGGGCAGGGGAATCTCCACAGTAATTTTCACAGTGATTTTACTAGTTACTTTCTCAACCATAGTATCTCAGTTCTTTTCTTCTCACCCTTTTCAGCAGTTTTTTTGGTCCTGAAGATGAGCATTACGAGTGGAGTAAAGTGGAATCTCAGATGTGTTTTGCTTTAAATTTCCCTAGTGGCAAAAGATGATTAACATTTTTTCATGGATGCATTGGCCATTTGTACTTGTGCTGGGAAGTACGTATTCAGTTCATTTGCCAATTGCTTGATTGGGTTATTTTTTATTTTTATTTTTATTCTTTTTTGTTACGAGGAATTAAACTGAGGACTTTGCTAGCCAGGCAGGTGCTGTGCCACTGAGCTATATCCCCGGCCCCTGATTGGGTAACTTGGTAGAGGTTGTAAATTTTTGAGTCCTTTATAGATGGTAGACATTAGTCTTCTATCAAAAGAACAACCAGCAAAATTTCTTATTTTGTAGGTTTTCTTTTCATTCTGTTGTTTCCATTGCTGTGCACTAACTTTGTAATTTGATTTGACTCCATTTGTTATTGGTTGGCACTATTTCTCATACTATTCAGTTGTGTAGTAGAATGTGGGTGTGCCTTGGGCTTCACCTTTTCTCTAGGTTACCTTCCAGAAGAACAACATATTTTTAACGCAGCAGCAAACAGAAACATTGAAATGTCACCCTGGATTTGGAGACAGATTTGTTTACATCAACAGACCTAATTGGGATTCATTTCCAAAGTATCAGGCCTTGATTTCTGGTAATCTGGGGCTTAATATGGGGTTTGCAAGCAGAAAGTACAGAAGCAGAGTGCTTGGCAGGTATTGGTTGGTTACATCTTATGTCATTATTACCATTGGCTTAAGAGAAAACTACATCATATATGTTGCAAGTCTGCAAGTTTAAACTCTGGGAAAGTTCAGGATTATGAGAAACATAGGTTCAGGGCAGGAGTAAGCCTGGCCTAATGGGAGACAGTGTTTAAGATAACATACAGGTCCAAGGTATGGTTGGTTAGATAAGGGCAATATGCATTTGGCGTTCGTGGAAGACAGATCTCCTCAGGGGAGTAGCTAGTTGCAGGACTACAAATATTTAACTCTAAAAAGTTAACTCCCTATTTAATTCTTCATTAACAAAGTAGGAGAGAAATACTTAAGACAATTACAGTCCTCATTTCTGTAACTGATTGGATGGTCATAATTTGTTGTATTCTTCCATTCAATGGGACATAGAAGTACAAGAGATAACGTAAAGGATGTCCAGCACTCCAGACATATTCTTGCTTGCTTCCCTTGTGTAATAATGCTGCAGTTTCCCCTGGGTAGTCTAGATCTATCATCTCTGCCAAGACTGTAACTCTATTTTTGCCTATAGACTCAGAGGCATGAAAAGCCTAAAGTAGCCTGGAAAAATCTTAACAAGGAGGTCAATTGAATCATTGTTCTGTCTCCTGGTTGAAGCATTTTCACCTGGGTCTATGACCTCCAAGCCAGCAGAGCATAAGGTCTTGGTGAGAAGAAACTTAAATTGTGCTAGTGGGTTACTAGGAATAATGGTGAGTGATCTTCTCCCTGATTGCTGTACCTGTGCACCTTGTTCATTGAGAAAAGTATCATATATTTCATGCTGATTTGGAAAATATACTTCAGTGACAAGAACTTTGCCCCTAACTAGCAAGCCTACCTGGACTGGTAACTGCATCTTCTAAAGTCTGTATCACCATTCTTTTTGTTTTCAGTGGTAGCAAAGTTTTATTAAAGTCAGAAAAAAAAAAAAAACGAGTTCTGCAGAGCAAGTTTTGGCCAAAGAAAAGTAGGAAAAGTAGTACAGCCTACAGGGTAATGGTGGATGACCATGAAAAAAAGAACACAGTGTAGCAGAAAATGCACCCCCTAGGCATTATACCTCAGTTTTTGTCAGTTGTCCAGGTAACAGATCCTGCTACAATTCCTGTCACTTCTGTTTCTTAGAAACAGCTGGGCACTGTGATGCACAACTGGTCGCTATGATGCATACTGTAGGAATCCAAAGACAGCCAAATGCTCTACCTCTGTACTTTCCCTTTACAACCCCATTAAAACCTCACTCCCTGAGCCCTCAAGACCTGACATTTTATAAGGACTGAGTCCTTGTTATTGCCCATCAATGTAAACAATTCTACCTCCAAATCCTGGATGTTGTTTCAGTGTTTCTGTTTCCCGGAGCAACAGAAGCAAAAACAGAAGCAATGTGGTCTGTCCTTTTTGTTCACCCTCTCCTTAGGTGGAGGTCAGTTCTAGACCACCTTATTAAGAACTTCCTTGAGTTCTGGAGAGATGTCCATGTGTAGGCTTCTGAGAACTGTTCTGTACACGTGCTCCAGGATCTGGTGACATCGCCTTTCCCACCAAGTAGAGGCAAGACATACCTGTGTGTTTCATTTCACCATGAGAGGCACATATCCTATGATTCCTTATGGGTGCCAAGGTAATGGAGGTCTCTGTCGTCTATATCTTCTTCTATCTGGAAGGGTCTGTAGACCCTCACTGCAGGGGATTGTGTGCTGCCAACTACCTTGAGATATTGTGGCTCATTTCCTGGGTGGAAGAGAAAAACTGTTAGAAGTAATTGAGAAAACAGTTGGCAACCATTGAGCTTCTTGTTTCATGGGAGAAAGAAACATTACTAGTAGGTCAAACATGAGGAACAGCTCATATTTTCATGCTTATTCTAGAGGACAAAATATGGTGTCCACAAAGGTGTCCACTTAAGCTGTGATGAATTAGGGTCATTAATGACTAGGTTTTTCTGCACCTGGAGCTATACTGGCGTCTTGCTTTCTGAAGAGGAGCCTCAAGTCTTTCAGTGTTTCTCAGAAATAGCTCTCTTCTTGTTCTTGTGAAAATTCTGGTGACAATTTCCCCGGTAAAATTTTTATAACTGGTCGTTGCCTCCCTTGAGGACGTATGTGTTCTCAGGAACTTGGAATAGAATAGGTCTTGAGGGATTATGGAGCTTCCCTTCTTGCCTCACTAGCAGACCTTCGATTTCTTGGAGACATTTTAGACATATCACATTAGAGATCTTGGCAGTGAATAACTGACTTACTTGGAAAAATGGACTACTGCTGATTTGCAGAACTTCTTGTTTGTGTTTCATAGATGATTGCTTGTTAGTCAGTAAGATTTTTCCAGATCACTGTGTGGGTGTTTATTGCCAGAATGGCGTATTTTAAGTCAGTATACATAAAAAGCTTTTTGTCTTTCACTAATATCAAAGATCAAATAAGACCTATGAACTCTGCTCCTTACCAGAGGTCCCCAGTGGAAGTTCACCCCAATGACTTGCTTTGAATTTACAGCTGCATAACCTGCCTTTGGATGACCTTCTTGGACAAAGCTACATTCACCAAGGAGCTGCATCACTTCAGGATCTTGGAGGAGCACGACACAGGTGTCCTGCCTTCTTGCATAATTATGGGAGATTACTTGCTTGGAAAAGTGGCTAACTTCTAAGACTATTGGCTTCAGAGAAGCAGAATTAAGAGCAGTGCTATTATGGTGAGATTCAACGAGATAGGTACTCAGGAGCAGCGGAAAATGTGGGAACAAATAAAGCTTTATTGAAATACGTGATCGACACCACTGACCAAGAGTCAGAAACCAAGATGTCAGCAACCAGAGAAATTTATACTGGGTTTTTATACATTTAAAAGTAGCCTGAGTAAACCATATTACCTCATTTAAGAATTTTACAAGAAAGTCACACAATTATCACAAGGTTTACCTTTCCCAGAAATTGCCAGACAGCCAAATTCCAGATGATAATTGCAGTTTAACTTTTAACCTACTTCCCAATTTGTCCTGTTTTTTCCTTTCACATTTTATGACTCTTCTCTCCTTTAAGAGGGTTGATGACTAGCCAAGGGGAGGGGGTGAAGAGTCGAGTTAACTATAGCTTAAGCGACTTCTCTTAATGTGTTTTTTCTTTATCTTTTTTTGAGACAGGGTCTCACTATGCAGTTCAGGCTGGCCTTGAGATCACTTTGTAGCCCAGGCAGGTCTCAAACTCGCAACGATCCTCCTGCCTCAGCCTCCCGAGTGCTGGGATTACAGGCGTGCACCACCACGCCTGACCTCTTAAAGTGGAGTTAAAAAAAGAAAATGGAGTCTCTCTTACCCTATCAGTGCAAGATTTTATAACAACTTAAGAATGGTATAAAAGTATGGCCTGATATTTGGAAGCCATTCTCCAGATAATCACAAGTAACATTAGGTCTAAAGAATCACTGTCCTGATGCAGGTTAGGACTTCTACTTTGTGTCCTAATACCTTCCTCTGTTAGTGTAGCTGTAGCTACTACTGACTTCAGAAGTGTTGGCCACCCAGCACCTACTTCATTTAACTTTTTGAAAAGTATAGCACTGGGCAGATGTCCTGTCCTAGCATTTGGGTCAACAGGAATAATGGTTTTCTTAAATCAGAACTTCAATGGAATGAAGCAGGGTCCACCTATTGGCTAATTGGGTCAGATAAACCTGGCTTAGTCCCAACAGATCCAATCTGTTTTGGCCTTTGACAGAATTTGAGAATTGCCCCAACTTTACTATGAACTCATCTTAAAAAGGGATGAATACACTATGTGATGACTAGAAACTCATAATTATGCATTGAGCCTTCAAAGTGTCTGTCAGAGCAGGTATATATAATCCCTGACCAGGATTCTCTCAACTCCAACTCTCACTACAGAGCTACAGAGGATTTTTTAGAGATGTAGGTCAGAATTGAATTAATTAACTGTACTGATTCGCCCATGGTATCCAGCATTATCCAAGGTTCCTCAAAGGAGATGGTAATATCTGTGGACAGAGGTATTAGTCTGTTGGGCCCCTTCAGAGCAGGAAACCAGGAATTTGCCTGGCCTGGCCCCTCCCTGGGAGCAGCGACAGTCAACGCACCAGTGTTATGACTCAGGAACATTGGCTGCCTCACACTCAGAGCAGGGCCCATGCCTGGATCTATGTTTACTTGGAGGGAATTGGACAAGATGTTTTGCTGGAGAATTATAACAAGGAGGTTGAGGAGACCTCCCAGTGTAGCTGTCTTCATTAAACAGATTGGAGTGACCTATATACCCCTGAGAGACAGGAGTGGATCCAACACCAGATTAATCAAAGATATCCCTCTCTTCTTCAGGGACTACTCTAAACACCATAATTTCTTGGCATTTCCTGAAATAAAGGGTCGCAAAGCCTGAGCTTCAAGGATTTCTCTCCACCTGCTATGTTTTAAGCAAAAATGATTTCACTGAAAAATAGATTCATAGTTTAAACTGTCATCCTGTACCTGTATTTTGCCATGTTCTAGTTTGTTCTGAGTGAAAATCATGCTGCAATAGTAGGTAAATCATTCCTTCTTTAAATTGGCAGAGTCAGACCTTTCCCTCTGCTCAAGCACATGGCCTAGTGGCATAGTTTTTAGAATCTGTGGGCTGTGGTTTTAGGAGGTTTCTCATGACTCATCTTGGGGCCTATCAAGAGATACAACTAGGTGTCTCAGAACTTAAGATGGTATCACATGCAGAAGGAGAACACCTGATTTGAGCCCACAAAGCATCCTTTGTGAAATTCAACTTTTCACTAGACAGATGTCTATGTCCAAAGCTAGGATGATGTGTTTTTCACTGAAGCACTGAAGAAAGCCCTAGTGAAGGCTTTTAATCTCCATACTGGGGTCCACTAACTCCTTAAGAGTTGTGTTGAGACACTTGATGGCTTTATTTAGAACTTCAAAATGTCCAGGAAATCAGAGTGGAGTCCCTCCCCACAGACTCCCTTAATCATGTTCTACCACTTAGTGGCTCTACCTAAAGAGGGCATAGCCACTAGAGAAACAGTATCTCAGGACTCCCTTAGGCATTTGAGCAACCTAATAGCTCTACTTAAACAGGATGGAAAAGGACATATTGTATGGAACCAACCTAAGAATTTGTACCTGACCAAGGGACAATCAGATTGAAACTAAAAAAGACACAGTATAGATTAAAATGTGGGTGTCATGGAGCTCTTGTCCTTGGTTTCATTCACTCAGACAGGAACACAAGCAATCAGTAAAATAGGATTCATCTGTCTCTCACCATCCATTATACTTTTCCAGGTAAATAACAGGATCTCATCTGTTTTAACTTTTCCCTGTAGTGTGTCAGCATACACTCAAGCTGCCTTTCACAGAAGAGACCAGTGAGGCTTTTATCTTCCTATGTGGTCTCCCACACCATATCACTATTCTGTGAAGCCACATGCTTCAAGATAAAGGACAACACCATGAAAGGATTCCCCTCCCTTGGTTTGATGACCCAAATTTCCATTGTCCCTAGAGATTCTCTAACAGACACACTCATAAGTTTGCTTGACTACTCCCTGAGGCATCTTTCAATCTGGGCAAATTAATAAACTAGAATAATTGTTCCAAGTAGGAAGAGGCTCTTACCAGGAAACTGTCAGACTAAAAACATAGTATACCACTTGCCACTATGCAAGCTACAAAAGAGTTATATTTAGGCATACAAAGAATTTAAAAAATCAGAACCCCCAAATTCAAAGACCCAATACAATATGGTACAAGCACAATGAAAAGAACTAGGCATTCAATGTTATTATGCGTGACAATGACGACCACTTACAGGAGTCACAAGAGAAATGGTGGAAATATTGCTCCTAAATGCTGTGTTAGTCTGTCTTGGTCAGTTCTAAAATTCTATGCTATATGCCTACATAATAAGTTAAGTAGAACTAAATATTTTTGCAGTATTAATCTCATACCTGATTACTAAACCATGTATTATACACAAACATCTATATTCAAATTGTTGCAGTTTAAAGAAATTAAGAACTAAATTCCTTGTATCCATGTAGAACCTGTTGTTTTGAAGCTCTTTGACGAGTAGGAGACTGGTAGCACCATGGACAGAGCCAGGCTTTGATAAATGCTTAGAATCAACTCACAAATTGTATTCAAACATAATGTATGTATTTATCTTATGTCAACTCAGAAAATGCAGTGAAATGCTAAATAAAATTTTATCTACCATGTCTTCACTGACCCAGTTTCTCAGAAAAAAATATGGCTTCTCTTTCATTCCTCCATATGATCTTCAAGTGAGTAACAACTAGTTAAATATTTTTCAGTGAGTGAAAATGCATCACTGAAATTTTATTATTGATAAAAATTATACTATATGAAATTCTATATGAATACTTTTGGAGCTTTCCATTCTTGCAAAAATTCCATCAATATCTTTCTTTGAATGGGAATTTATGCATATTTTTCAGGAGACAAAAAAAGCTCCTTTCACAGCTATTTAAGTTGTTTGGAAAAATGAATGGGAAATTTTACAAGATCTTTCCATTCAGATTTCTCAAATAACAATATGTCTGTAAGACAAAGTACAGAAATGAGGTTCTTGGCCAAAATAATAGGTGCACGTGCAACTAATAAAATGTATATAATTGTTTTTGCAGTTCCTTTCTAATTAGCTGTGATAGTGAAAGACCAGAATCATACAGAGTAGTTCGTGCTACATTTTCAGGGTAGTGAAGTGGGGAGTGAGACATTTTCACCCCTCCAGTTCTCTGTGATCCTAGTGGAAGTCCAGAGTTGCAGTTCACCATGCCTGCTATTTGAGATATATTACATATATATGTACATACATATATACAAATATATAAATATATATGTATACACATATACATATATATATGAAATATTTATGCGATTATTTTCACAGGTACCTCCTTTCATACCTCCTTTAAAACTATACATAACAGAAACAAGAGCTCTTACACTGAAAAGATAACTCAACGTTGAAAAGAGACGAGATTGTAGTCCCTTTCCTTCCTACTGAGCATGCCAACAATCAGCCAGGTGTCCATCTCTGTGAATCATTGCAAAAGGGCTAGGAATTGCATAACCAACAGTTAGAAATTCTCAAATATTTATTACCATGGAATGAGTCTCAAAATTTATAAATAAGGCAAGAACACAATCTGTCAATAAAATAAAAGAAAAGAAAGTATCAAAACAACAATGCTTTGAGCAGCTTTGATCTCAGGGGAAGATTTGTACAGGAACTTGGAGCTTTGCAGGTGGAGAACACGCTGGTGGTGCCTGCGGAGAAGAAGCACCATGTAGACACTGGACCCACCTATGACACCCTGAGACACAGCATCCTGTAGGACCATGACAATGAGAAAAACCAATTTCATTTCTCTTCCTGGTAGACAACACAGTAGGTGTCACTCTTACTCATTTGTGATGTGTTCACGCTGACATGTGTGGTGGAATACACTAAATTGATATCTATCAAGGAATTGAAAATCCAGAAGAAGAGAAGCAAGTGAAGAATTTGCCACGCAGATCTGAGCTTGAGCCTCCTCTACCCCCAGTGTGTGTGACTGATGGTGATGGCCTGGACCATGGTGAGGAGACCACTGGTGCAGAGGGAGAGGCCCTGGGCCACCTGCTTCAGGTAACACACAATCTTACAGCCAATGTCATCGAAGAAATTTCTCACACCAAAACCTGGTGTTATCTTTGGAAACAAGCATTATGATATTTGTAAAAACCAGCTGCATAATAATGAGGTGTATGTATTTGGTTTTCATACTTCCTTTAAAACTATGTACATTATTGAAGAAAACAGAAATGTTCCCTACAATGCTAAATTCAGCAAGAAAAACGTACATTGTTCTGTGGGCAAGGTTGTAAATCATTTCTAAGATGCAAAACTTGAATCCAGTAAATACATTTCTGAAGAAACATGAGAAGTGATGATAGATATCTGGAAAAAATTATTTCATGTTAATCCCTTAACTATGTGTCACATAAAAGATATACACACAGGAGACGTTAGTGGTGATACATGTCACAGTGCAGGTTTTTGTCCCTGGACCCTATTTCTTCTTCTTGGCACTCTTAGTGGTTATTCTATGTCCCCTCAAATTCTTTTTCTTTTTGTCTTTTTGAGACAGAGTCCTACTATACAGTTCAGGCTAGTTTTGAAATGAATTTGTAGCCTAGGTAGAGCCTCAAAATCACAGCAATCCTCTTGCCTCAGCCTTTTAAGTGCTGGGATTTCAAACATGCACCACCAAGCCCAGCTTGCAAATTCTATCTTTAGAATTCTATATCCAAAAAAACTGAATTTTCCACTGATCGTTGAGCTACATCTTAGTAAAATGAACTGACATTTTAGATCCTTGTGCAGGCAAACCTACTTGTTCAAATCTTTGTGTTTAGATTCCCCTCATTTGATCCCAGGACCTGAGTGTCTCTGTTTCCAAATCCAAAGCCCTGATGCTCACATGTAACCAATCTGCCTTCCACACACCCTACAGACAGACCCCTGTGAAGTCCCATGGTTCAACTTTTTATCACAGCATAAGTGTAGGCACACTGAATCTTCTACACTGTCTCTTATTTTGTTAAATATTCCATTCTATCTTTCTTTCAGGAGTATATTTCTTGGATTACTACTTCATTCCAAGTTTTATATATTTGATGTGTAACTCTTCAGATGTCTGTATTTTTAAATCTCAAACTAAATCTTTAATTTCACTCTTCCTAAATAGTTTTTGCTTTTTTTTTTTTTTTTAGCGCTGAAAGTCAAATCTAGCTGCATAACCTTTCCTCTCAGGGTACAGCATTAAGGTGTTTTTACTGGAGCAATGTATGTACAGACTGTCTGTGACCAGGGTAAGTCCCTTAGAAGGCCTGTCCAACCTGTGACTTGCCATATTTTCCCTGCATATATTTAGTGAAAAGAAATTATCTTGGGTCAAATAAAAGATGTGTAATAAACTTAATATACATAATTGAGAGTTTTCTGTATTTCTAATAAATTCAAAAGGAAGGATAAAAATAAATAAGGGGCATGCTCCTGGTTGGACACAGGAGGACCCATAATACAATTCTCTACCAGGGTCTTAGAGGAGCTTAGGATTCCCAAGTACAACCTCCAGACAACTAAGGGAAGCCTGGATTAGTTCTGTTAATATTTGTGAAGGTGAATCAGAAGATGGGGAATAGGTAGGTGTTAAGTGTATCTTTAGATGAGGGCAGTTTATGAATTAGGGATTTCAAATACTGTGAACAGGTAGCATCATAGATTGGGACATTGTTAGTGTGAAAATAAATTGCTCAATAGAAGGGAACGATGGTCTTTGCAGTTGCTGCATGAGCTGGTGGGCACCAATGATGTCAGTTAACTTTGCAGCCTGAGAGAACTGTGTAATTTTTCCAAACTTGGTAACAGCAGGTTGCTATGGTCGTTATCAGCATAACCTAATTTAAAATTCAGTCTTGCCTAGGGTTTCCTCTTTCCTTTTCAAATTCTACATTCTTATTTCCAGCCCTGAAATTTGAAGTGCACTGGACCATTTCATGGAATAAATTAGACTAGGACATTTCATTCCTCACCAATGATTTAGAAAGTTTCTATTCCTTAAAATACTTTTCAATAAGCCTTCCTTCTACTTGCAACTAAATACTAAAATTACACTAGATTTTTTTCTTTTTTTTGAAGATCAATGTAGCATGAACTGCACATTCTCAGTGTGCTAATGTTGATACTACTTAGGCCCATAACTTTAGGGATTTGGGTTATTGCCCTTTAACTTTTTTCTTGTTTTGAAAAATAGAAGATGATGCATCCATCAATTATTAAAGAAAGCTATGAACAATACCAGATACCCAAAAATATAATAGATTCATCCACACACTACCAGCCAGCAGTATTTAGTAACACAGATAGAAGGCAAAGAGTTTAAAGTTCAGTCCGGAATTACAAGCTGTTAATAATGACTACATTGACAATATCTGAAAACTCAGATGGAGTTTTTCAGAGAAACATGGATTTCCATAAATGCAGAACATGGCTGAGGTGCTTGTGGAGAATAAATACCACCAGCCACTGGACCCATCCAGTAGACCCTCAAAAATGTCATTCTGGAGAAGCAGGACACTGCAAACAATCCATCCTATTTCCTGATTTAAGGCCAGAAGATCACAATTGGTGTCACACTTTTAATTTGTGATGCGTTTCTGCTGGTGCTTGTAAGGGAGTAAATTGGTGCTTGTCAAGAATAGACAGTTCAAAGGAACAGACACAAGGGAAGGATGTGCCGTGCAACCCTGGGCTTGAGCCTCCTCTGCCTGCAGGGTCTGGAGCAGATGAAGGTGATCTGAACTGTGAGAAGACCACTACGCAGACTGTGAGTCCCTGGACCACCTGCTCCAGGTAACACAGGATCGTCCAGCCTTGTCTTCTTAGAAGATCCTGACAGTGAACACGGATGGACACCTGTATGTGGATGATGGAGCCTAGGTCCCCATCTCTCATTTGGTGCAGAACTCAGTTTAAAATGGATCAAATGTTTAAGTATGAGATTTGAAACCAAAACTTTTAGGTGAAAATGTAAGGGGAAACACTGCAATATATAGGCACAGGCAAAAGCTGACTGTATAGGAAATAATCTAGTAGCCCAGGAAATAATAGCAAAATTGAGAAACGAGACTACATCAGATTAAAAAGCTTCTGAATAGCGAAGGAAGCAGATCAAAAATATACCATAGAAAATGAGAGACACTTTGCCAACTACAATCTGACAGGGAATTCATATCTAGAATATAGAAAGAGCTAAAAAAATTACCATGCAAAATGTAAGCAATGAGTAGGCAAATGGACTGAATGGACATTCTGAAAAATAGTATAAATCACTACACTGTATATGAAAATGTATTCATTATCTTTACCCATCAGAGAACTGCAAATCAAGTGACATTAAGGTGCCATTTTACCTATTTTTGAATGGTGGGCAATTAACAGGAATAAAAAAAAATATGTGCTCTTGAGATTGCTGAACAAAAGAAAACTTTGTATACTGTGGGTAGAAATGTATATTACTGGAGCCACTATCAAATTCAATATAGAGTTTCTTCAAAAATTTAAAACGAGGTACCATTTCCTGCAGCTATACCTCCCCTCACTGATACCTGAGAAATAGTAAAGTAAGCTCACTGTAGAGATAACTGCACATCCATGTTCATTTTGGTGCAAACTCATATTACCTGCATTGTGGAAACAGCCTACGTCCCTGGCAACTGAGTAATGAATGGGCGAAGGGTTATGACATATAGGCAATGGAGGTTTTATTACTTCATACATTGGCAGAAAAATGGCAATCAGATACAGGCAAATAAACCACACTAAGAAATAAAAACACATTATCTTGCCTCTCACAAGGAAAATTTAAAGGAAAAAAGAGAGATGGGGAGAGAGGATATGAAGTAACGTAAAAAGTATGAAAGAACAGGAGGAGGGTGGTAAGAAGAAAGTATCAGAGGGTAACTGGGATGTAAACGGTCAGTTCTGCATGCAAGTATTGCTATGGAAAACTGAGACACATTATTCTGTGTACCTAGTATGCCTTAATAAAAAGGCAACAAAAATTTTTCTGATTGAGAAACACTAAACCAGCATGTGATACACATCATAAGGTAGTGACTACGTCATTGTAAAAACAGGAAATAACCCTCACTGTTGTAGCCAAGAGGACACAGCCATACACACACGTTCCCAAGACAACCTACGGGTGGAAGGAGAGGATGTGACTACACCACTTCTCACCCACAACTTGCTGTGATTTCAATGGGAGACGCAGCTGGCTCTCCGTGTGACTATCCTGCCTATATTGCAAATTAAATTTAAAAATCTCATGATTGTTAAAGAGTAATGCTTTGAAACCTGGAACAAAGCATGCAGTGAACTCAGGCCCCACCATTACCACAGAAACTAGTTTAAACAGCATGATTTCCCTGATGAGAACATTTCAAAAAGGGATCTAGAGTGTCAAAAACACATTCCAGGGCACTCAAAACTGCTAAGATTATTGCTTAGTTTAAAAAGACTTTGGCACACCTTGAGGGGCAAAGTAGGTACAGCAGCTGCTGTTTTCTTCAAATACAATCAAATAAAAGTGAAAGATAAAAAAAGAATATGAGAGAGATACACACACACACAGAGACACACACACAGAGAGGGACTGAATGTTATTTTTCACATCACAGAAATTTTTATTCTTATATTTGCACTTGGCCTTATTTCTGTCAGGGGAAACTTGAGCAGAGCAGGACACTGCTCAAGTCCAGTGCCCTACTTTCCTTTGTGGGAATACATTAGTACCTGTTACAAACAGATAGTCTTTCAGGTGTGGCACAAATATTTCCAGTATGTACTTGGCAAGGTTCACCTTCACATGGCAAAGATACAGGTGCTGTAAGAGAGAATTAGTTTCTTAAGTAGGGGCCCCCTGGTTTATTGCTTAATAGATACGGACTAAGCCAGCTGCCCATGACAAAGACCCTGCACTCTCATGCGTGCAGCACAGCAGGGTGACCCTCGTCCTGCCTGTGGGCACTGCTGGGAAGAGCTCAGAAAGCAGGGACCCCAGTCCGAGCATTCTTTATTGTATTTCTGTGCATAGAGCAGGACTGGGACAGAAGCAGGCAGTGACCCAGTCTGTGTCCCAGGAGCCTGTCCCCACTCTGACGCACAGCTTGAGACAGCTCTGCAGAACGGGAAACACTAGACACAGAGACTCGCTGGCTGTTCACTTCCTCAGTGCACATCCTGCCTGTTAAAGTCATTAAACCTAATTGGACCCAAAAAACTTCTGAGTAAGTACATATGGTAATTATGCATGGAGGGGAAAAGTTGCACAGCAGGGACTGAGAGTCCCAGAGGGTGTCTTTCTCCCAGGCCGGGAGACACGGCGAAATGAAGTCTTGGTGACACTTCATGGCATCTAAGAGCTGTATAATTCATGGAGTTACAAATATGACCTGGGAGCCTCACCTCACCACAAGGACGGAACCAGCTCTGGTCTACCTTCCACACACCAAGGTGAGCAGACCTGACCAGTCTTTCATTAACAGACACCGATCACGTAAACATTCTCATCGGGCTGTAATGTCTGTGGCTCAGCAAAAGGGCGGTTGAGAGGGTCTTTGAGCCTTAAAATCTTCAGTCTTCTTTGGATCTTTAAAAGACAAGGACCATAGGCCCAAAGAAGAAAGATACCAGTGACAAGAAAATAAGTGTCTTCTAGAAATACTGAGGCATCTCTGATCCTGTGTTCAGGATCTTAGAGGATCAGAGAACTCTGAGGTGGATCGTTGTATAAGGTTTTATTCTTGCTTTCTTCTAGAAATCAGTAAGATTTGGGAGCCTTTCAGGCTTCTGGGAAAAACTTTGTTTCTCTCAGCATGAAACTATCTTGCTCTATGGACCTGTTAGTATTGTACCATTCCTAAAATTTGACTTTTTCAGTATGACACATTTCCGTATTTGAATATGGGTGAACACTGTAGGTCTGCACGATGTTTTGAGTGCCCCAAGTGCATTTCTGTTTAATTTGAAGCTTTCCTCTTTGTATACATGTTTATAAATCTTCCATATGCAACCCATAATTTAAGCCATACATGTAAGTAAATCTATTGCTTTGCTATTTTATAAAGGATCTATTATCAACTGTTCAGTATAAAATTATCTTGCTCTTTGGAGAATTCCCACCATGCAGGTAATAGTGAGTCATTATGACAAAGAATAACTCACATTAATTGCATTGTAGTTTTATGCAAAAAAACAGAATGTCATTCCTTGTGGAAAAAACTGAGCCTGAGATGGATGGTGTTATAGGCCTGAAGAGTTAGTTGTGAGAACCAGCTAGGGCATGCCACATCTATCAGAATGGAATGCTTATCTTTTTAAACATTTTTGAAAGAGCGTCCCAAGAGAGTCTGGGAGGGCAGTCACTTCTCCCTCTTTTGACATTTTTACTTCATTGAAAATAAAGAGACTTCATTAGGTGAATTCTCAGAACTGGCTTCAAATATGACTCAGATCCCTGGAGTTGTGGAAGGTGAAGCTCAAAAATATCTGAGTTGAAATTTTGTTTATTGACTATTAGTCATGAAGATAGCATGAGGGTACATACAGTCACCCCTAAAAAGTGTCACAGGAAAACAAATGGAGTTCTTGGGAAAATAATTTGCACAATTACATGTAATATTTTTGTGCCTTACATACCAGGAAAGTGCTGTGGGGTGAAATGTTTTCTTCAGAATCAAATCATCACTACTGGTTAATTTTCCAAAAGGTATCATCCGGATCCACATTTTTCTGCCAAGGTTGTAAAACATGTATTTCCACATTATCAGCACAATCTGGGCCATGCTAACGGGACTTGGCATATCAGGTAACACATCGGTTTTTGTGACTTATATGTGCAATTTGGGGCAGGACACCAAGAACAAATCAATACAGCTCATTCTTATGCACTTCATTTTCACAAATACCTTAATGCTTGTTTCCAAAGGAGTGCCAAAGACAATAGCAGCTTTTGGCGTGAGAAACTTCCTAGATGACATAGGCTGTAAGATCATCTGTTACCTGGAGAGGGTGGCCCGGGGCCTGTCCATCTGCACCAGTGCTCTCCTCACGGTGGTCCAGGCCGTCACCATCAGTCCCAGACGCTCTGGGTGGAGGAAACTCAAGCCCAGGTCTGCATGGTGCATCCTCCTTCTGCTTCTCTCTTTTTGGGGTCTCAACTGTTTGATAGCCACCAACTTACTCTATTCTATCACAAATGTCAGCATGAATTCATCACAGATTAATAACAGTGAGAGTTATTGTTATTTTCTACCAGAAAGTGAAAACGTAAAGTGGATTTTCCTCACCTGCATGGTGCTACGGGATGCGGTGTTTCAGGGCGTCATGAGTGGGGCCAGTGGCTACATGGTGTGTGTTCTCCACAAACACCACCAGCAGGTTCTTCATTTGCAGAACTCCAAGTTCCTCTACACAGCTCCTCCTGAAATCAAAGCTGCTCAGAGTGTTCTCCTACTGATGCTTGGTTTTCTTTTGTTTTACTGGATAGATTGTCTCCTTTCTCTATTTATAAGTTCCTCCATAGTTTTTCAGTCTACTGTCATAAGTGCTCGAGAATTTCTCGCTGTGGGTTATGCGGTTCTTAGTCCATTTGTACTGATTCACAGGGAAGGTCACCTGGGTCATTGTTGGAGCCCTTGTGGGACAGAGAGACAGTGAGACATTACTACTGAATCTGTCTTTTCAGTGAGTAAATGTGAAACACTTCTTGATTCTTTTATGGAAAATGTGGAACTAATCACATTAAATTAGCTTACACAAATAAGATCTCATTCTCCAATGCTGTGGTAAACTGCAGCAGCCTGATCTTACAGGGAGATCACTGAAATACAGAGCAGTGCAAAAACCTCATTCTCCACTCAGCCTCCCTAAAGAAGTAGCTTTAATGGTACCACATGCACCAGTGTTCTTCAGAGCGCTGCTACAGCTGTAGGTTGCTGGAAAATCACTTGGCAAATTGGACCACTGTTATGAGGACCCAGCAATTCCATTTCTAGATATGATCTTACCGTTATATTTTCTTTTTGATTATTAGAACAGGAAACATTTCTGTGAACTACCATGTTCATTATAGGCTGAGTGCTACTAAGTGCTAGCCAAAGTAGTTATTTTTGTTGTCTACCTGAAAATATCTGTAAATATCCTTCCTTTCAAAGGGATTTTATGAATTTCATGCAAGCATGGTGGGTTACAAATAAGGAATGACATATAAGAACTAATTTTAATCAGTGGAAGAATAATACAAGAGTAAAATTTTGAAAGTGCAGTGGAAACTAGTTTGATGTTGTGTACATAAAGATTTGAGAGGACTGCAAGAGAAACTATAATTTGAGAGAAACTGGTAAATGCAGAGTAGATAAAAATTTCACTTAATAAATTTTGTATTTCTCTGTTTTTAAACAAGTCAATTGTAATTTTTGCACAATTAAAAATAAATTATGTTTAAAATAATTAGTGGCTTCTTTCTCAAGGTGACACATATCTTTTTAGCTTCAAGCAGTTGCAAAAAAGCTGATTCCTTGTGCACTGAATGGAGAATTCAGTTCTTAAGTATTTGTGTAGAATACATGATTGTATTAATAAGATCCCTGATGAGTATTTGAAAATGCTTAGAGTATTTTACATATAGGCTGAATACAGATTTTCCAACTAACAGATACACCTGAACCCCTGGTGTAAAATTCTCCCACCTCTTCACTGTCTGAGCAGACTTTCAGGCTCATCCCTGGTCCTTGGGGAAGGTGCATGTCTACTTATTATGCTGAGCTTCTACAATTTGCCCACAGTTTTCATGTCAGTTCCTTGTGTTATATTTTTCTGTGACTTGTTGAAAGACTGTCTTCCTAATGTAACTAAGGGTTGTATGACTGCAAGTGCTGTACTATTCCTCTCAGTTCTGCAGTGAGTTCTTGCACTGGGATCCCTTTCCTTGTGTCCAGCATGAAGAACAAGACAGAGAAAGCAATTTCTGCATCAGTCATTGCAGTTAGACTCAACAAATGCATGAACCTGGCAGGGCAGGACAAGCGATGCTCTTCCCTGAAATCATAATTTCCTGACAAGGAAGAGAGCCTGAGTTCAATGCATGGAATCATACATAAGGAAGAAAAAGACAAGACCTAAAATTGATGCACAACTCCTATACAAAGACCCACCACACCCACTCACACTGCAACAAGTACTGTAGGATTTGAGTGTCCAGAGAGAATCACTGCTTGACAATGAACTTTTAAAGGAATGAGACCCGCATGGAAGCACAGATATCATCCAGGAGAATCTCACTTAGCTGCAGGAACTGAATCATGCACACAGCCAGCATTCAGAGCAGGAAACAGCCCATGCCTGCTCCCTAGAGAGCCCATGGGCCCATTTCCCTGATACTGCACATCAAGGGCAACTCTGATTCTGTCACTTGAAAATCATGTGTTATCAATAGTGTATTTTGAAAATGTTCACAAAATTTCTTCTTCGTGAAGCAGATGAGGCCCTGTGAAGGGAGCTGCAGCAGAAGGAGCCCTTTTCCCTGGTGAAGCCAGAACTCATTGCACTGACTTCATCACAGCACTGGGTATTGGTCAAGAGCCCTGGGACTCAGGAAGCATAAACAGAGTTGGTCTGGTGCTGCTCTACAAATCTCAGTTGCTAAACTGGGCTGCACAAAGTGTAAAGGCTGTCTTTGCTTAAAAGGGGAGCTGCTTAAGGCCGGGCTGGTCAGGGGCAGCTGCAGATGGAGAGGCGACCTTGTATTGTACAGTCTTGATGATGCTGGCTCCATCAAAAATGCCTTGACAATTAGCGAGCACTGAGGTCTTACGCAGAAGCTGGCTGCCTCTCACAGCGCACTTCTTGGCTTAGGATACATCAAGCACAGGGTGTGAGGAAAGGGGCATTGGAGGTGTTTGGGCTTCCCCAGGACTGCAGCAAGAGAGGCACAGCTTTTTCCTCAAAATGGAGCTCTGTGCACCCCATCCTCTAAACCTTCACCAACCATACACACAGCCCTTTCTACAAAAAATTTCTCAAAAGAAATTCCTGTTAAGCAGTGATATGAAAGGAACTCAGAATCGGTATGGGATGAAAAGAAGTCCTCTAAGATCTATGAAGGGAGATGGACTAGGATCCCCGAGATGGGAGAACAGGGTGCAGCCCAGGGAGGAAGGGTTTGGGGACTTCCTGAGGCCAGGATGGGCTGAAAACCTGCAGGGAGGTGGTTCCTCTCTCACCAGCACTAAGAGTCCTTGTTTTCAGGGTGATGTAAACTATGATGGGCAAAGTGCCACTTTCTTGATGTTAGCAGCTCAAAGCTTTGCATGCCAGGGTCTCTCCACTCTTGTTTTTAGTCCTGACTGTGAAGCGCAGGGCTTCTTAGCTACCTGGTGATGCCATACATCCTAGAGGGAGCTTACTTCAGTGATAATAGAAGTTAAAGCTCAGGCAACAGTACCAACCTCCAGAGAAAGCTTTCATTGAGAAAGAAGAGCAAATGGGAAGGGACTTATCTAGAGACAATAAAATGGAAAGGGGCCCAGTGTTGATGGAGTTTGGTCCATAAACAAAACAATGGGACCAGCGTCACGGCACCCATGTGGTGGCCTGTGATTTTCCATTAAGTCAAGATGGTGACAGAGTTTTAGAAATCTCTTTTTTCATTCTGAAGGGTTTAGTCTTAGGATAAGGGAGATCAGTGACTGCTGTGTTTGCAGACAACCTGGAGCCACCCAATGTTACAGCACCTTGGCTCCCACAGTATGAACACACACAGAGAGAGGCACATTCTACCGGGTGTTAGCAGCACACAGTGAGAAGCCATGTGCTCCCCTTAGGGACAACCGGTCATGGATGAAGGCCTGAACAGCCCTGGCTCACATCCTGAGAAAGCCGCCTGTCTTGTGTCTCATCCTGCCCTACTCTCCACACACCTGTACTACTCAAATTGTATTATTTTTCCCCAAGTTTGTATGTGTTTACACGGGTACCAGGAAAATTTCCCTGAGAGAAATAAATATTAATCTCTTTATGACTAAACAGGGCAGCTATGGAGTGGGCTTTGGAGACTGCTGTGCTGCCTAACAAACTAATGTCACTGACAGGGCATTCATAACTAATGTCACTTAAGGAGCATTCAATCATTCAGCACATTCCGACCCATCACGATGAGCACGAGCCACTCAGGAGGGAAGGACTGGCTGGAAAGCAGAGAGGTTGACTTAGCCACTGTGCAGGCAGCCTGCGGTGGTCTACAACCAGCTGCCTTCACCTCTTTGAATCTCCTTGTGCTGTATGTGCAACTGACAAGAAAGGGACCACTTCAGAGCGGTGATAGGCACCCAGCACTGGTGTGTGATTCTAACAGCTCATTGCATGCATACCCCTCCCAGCTGGCTCTGCATACGGATGGCACAGCTGGAGCTCCCAAGCCAGTGGCCCTGCCTGACAGGGAACACTAGTGTGACAGTGCACAGTATTCCAGACTTACTCGGGTGTAGGAGTTGTGTCTTGTGTGCACAGCTAGCAGCCAGGTCAGCAAACAGCCCAGCTCAGATCCCTGCAGGTCCCCGAGCAATGCTCTTGTCCCTACTCCCAGAGGGAGCCTCTGTTGTACACTCAGGCTTTTATTATCAGTGTGAAGTGTACTTGAATGTGTTCTGAAAGCTACAGCTATGACTGTATGATGAATATTCCCAATTAGTTAGTTCCTGGCTGTGGAGTTCAATGAAGCAGATGAAGGGAGGTCATAACCTGCTCCTTGAAACCTGGACCCCAGCAGGATCTGCACATCACGGAAGAACTTCATGCTACATTGCACACTCATTGTACTTCAAATCAGGACATTTCTGGATCCTCATATTTCGGTGCAGCAGGAAGAGGACAGCGATGTACCTCAGGGATGGAGTCGGAGCTCCCCTGGCGAATACTAGTCTCAAGACTCAGACATTTTGACAACAGTAAGAGTTGACCATGAGGCCTGGGACCGGGAAAACACAAACAGGGTCTGGCCAGTGCTGCTCTGCAGAACTTCACCTTAAGCTGAGTGCACAGGTTGCACAAAGGAGCGCTCCTGAGATTGCAGCTGCCCTGGTTTACAAGGGGAGCTGGGTCCGGCAGAGCTGGGCAGGGGAAGGAGAGGGGCAGAGGTGAGGCTGAGAGCCCTGTCACTTGCGGAAGAGGCAGGTGCCAGGCACCAGGGAGAAGACAGCTCATCCTTCACCAAGCCACACCCAGAAGCCTCTGTCTCACTGGTCCACAGAGGAACCCCTGTGCGGCAGCATGTTTGATGCAGGGTGTTTGAAGCTGCTCTTTGCTAGCAGAAAGAGAAGAACAGGAGACTGGGGCCTCACTGACATTTCAGCAGCAGTGTGTGAGAGCCCTTTGCCTCCACAGTCTCTCCTCAGCCTGTGTTTACCCTACATAGGTGGGGGTATTTTTCAGCTTGTTTCTTATTTCTAGTGTCCTTCTGTGCTTTCGAGCTTGGTGCTCCTGACTTCTTTCTGATGACTGTATTCATCCTCACGATTCCCTCTCCTAGCACAAATTCTGAGACACTACATTATAATGAGTGGAGAGGAGGACACACAGCAACACTGACCACTCCTTCTGTCACACCTGCTGGTCACTGCCCCAAGCTCTGCATCCCTCAGCTCTCGGAACTCTCAGGATGCACTTGCACAGCACAAGCACCACCCCTCATTTGTAACTGAGACCAGGGGAAGTCAGGGGTCTGGGGCAAGTTCAATCAGACAGGTTCAGCTGGGGAGGCCAGGGTTTCAAATCCAAAGCGACTGATTTTAATTTCTTACATTGAATGATATCGCTAAGTTATATGGAATATGTCAACTCATCCACCTCTTGTTACAGAAAGCCATTACTTGAGAAGATTCACAGAGAGTATTTTTTTATATTTACATGCCAAAGGCAAAAAGCTGGTGAAGGCTTCTTAGAACACACACATAAAGTTCTCTCTCCAACAACTGCCAGCATAGCTATCAATGTGTAGATTCTCCAGCAAGGTGTGAGATCCTCAGGAAAGCAAAGAAATTTTTCTTGTTCCATGATCTCCCATTGTTATCTGACAGAAAAGAGAGCAATAGCAGAAAGAAAAGGCAATAATAAGTAGATCAATAAGTAACATGCAAGTGAAAACTAACCACAGTTTATAGGTCTCTTGAAGCATAGTGTGTGCCATTCACAGTAGCAGTAGAAGTGTGGAAACAAACCCCAGGCCACTCAGCTGTAACAGTCATAAGAAGACAGGACTCCCCATCATCTCTCAAACTGGCTTCTTAGATCTTCTCCATGACCATTCTGCAGCTTTACAACCCCAAACCTCATTTAGCCATTTACTCATAAACTATCTTTCAGCATTTAAAGCAAGTCTGTACTGGGTGACTTGGACATCGATAGACAGCCAGCTTCTGCTGGGTGTTCTCAGTGTGCAGTGGAGGAAGGGACAGAATGCAGACACAGTGTGGTGCATTCAGGGAAAGTGAGGGACAGAAAACCCCGAATGGATCTGTGAGTGAAGGGCATCGTTAGCCATGCAGGGAGGTGGTGGGAGAAAGGTCATCTGGGACATTTTTGCTACAAAGTGCCACTGCTACATTATATGGAGGAGCTGACCATAATTCAGAGGTAAGTTAGATAAGGAGAAGATGGAAATGGGGAATGAGAAGTAGAACTTAGTTTGAAATGTTAAGTACATATTATTTTAAAGAAGAAATAAATTTCTGTTCCAGAAGCTCATTCTACATGTAATATAGAAGGACATAACAGAGAAGGAATAGCATTCATATATTGATTGTAGGATCACAACATGAGACTTTGGGGTGTCTTGACCTACGGAGTGGTCATTGGGATTGAGAAACTCACTGGATTTCAACAAGTGCAAAGACGCAAGAAGAAAGCTGTCTCTGGCGTCCATAGAACCAGAGCCACAACCAGAGGTGAGGGCTGTTCTTCTGTTCTAAGATGGAAGCGAGGTCGGCAGAAATGGAGATGAAGAGCTGTGTGATCCCAATCTGACCCGACCCATGAGGGAGATAGGAAGTAAATTTCCCCCAGATGCAGTACCACTTTGAGGAAGGGGTGGACTTTTCTCCTCCTTTATCTGCCTGTCCTCCGTGTCACGTGTGGCCCTGGTCCCCACTCAGGGGAGGGAAGAGGGGTCAGCCCCTGCCCTCCCCTTGGCCAAGCGCACTTCTTTGAAGGAGCTGGGCTTCATTTTGAGCTCTTTCTCCTTGTGAGGGCTGAGTGCGCTGGAGAGACAAAGGGCATCTGGGAGCAGCGCAGAGAAACCCACTTGCAGGAGGTGGGGCCCTGGGTGTGGAGCGGGAACCAGAAGGAGGCCTGTGAGCAAAGTAATCTCAAGGGCTCTTTGCACTGTGGCTTCCCAGGCTGTGGCTTCCGTGGCTGTGGCTGGCAGGTGTTGACTGAGTGTGCGCTGTCTGAGACCCTGAGGGGCCTGCGCGTTCTGTGCAACTGGGGAGTGGTGTCTGCTGGTGGATCTCATAGGTTCGGTGTAGATGGAGCATCTAAGCTGCACCCTGTGGTTTCTTCTCCAGACTGACCTGTGCTGAGGGACACGGAAGGTTGTGGAAGGCGCTCATCACCATCTGCTCATCACTGAAAGCAGAAGATGTGGAAAAACAAAAACATGAAGTCAGGTACCTGCTGGGAACTCATGTGCCTCACATGCCTCAGAAACAGTTCTTTCCTTTTACATCTCCAAAGCACAGCCCAGACCTGAAATATGTTAACTTTGCTTCTTTGTGCTTCTCCAAAGGTTTTTCTAATCTGATCCATGAAGTCAGAAGATGACTAACGTTATCCGCAGAATAATCTCCCCTTCTCTTACTGGACCTGCTATTGTAGAGAACCTGCTCATATTTGAGAGACACATATATATAAGTTTTCGTGGGCCCTGAGGAGAAACCCACAGATTTGACCTCATGCACCTAATTTTCCATGAAAACATTATTTCTAGCACAGGTCTCTGAGGAACAGTCAGTCTTCTCTTTACAAACTTAGGTCTGGGATTGGAATGTATGCGGACATTGCTACGTGCTGCAGTTGAAGGAGCTACTCTGCATGCTCTCACTCTGGTGACCTGTTGCCTTTTCCTTATTTCACTTCCTTCTTCCACATAGTCTGTGTGTCAGCAGGTACGTCCACCTGGCACCCTGTTGGCGCACTTACTCTGAAGTTGGGAAAATGGCCTCCTAGATGAACTCCTCCACAACTAGAGATTTATCAGTTATCATTTTACCACAGAAAACTTTTGTCCAGCACAAACCAGCAGCGTCACTTAGGATTGAGATCCAGGTAAGAGTCCTGGAGAAGCAAATCCAAGACCCTGGGGGACGATATTAGGGCGAGCACCTGTGAGAGCAAAGGAGCTTGAGGGAGCATAGCAGCCCCATGCAGTGACCCTGAGTGAGGGACAGAGAGGGCAGTGGGTGTGTACAGGTCACAGTGCAGTGTGAGCCAAGGTGAACATGGGGTCCTGGAGCTCAGTGCAGGTAGGAGGGGATGCCTGGGCCTCCTGGGAACTTCCTTATCTTCACATCCCCGATGCTCTTACTAACGAGCTGGAAGCTGTTTGTGGGGAGCGTGGCCTCAGCGTGGACACCGCACAGCATTTCAGATACAGCTATGGCGACCTGGACATGTGCTGCTCTGGGATTTATCATTCAAAACCTGTATCTCCTGTCTCCCATCAATGGGATTACTTTCACGATATTTACTTTTTATAAAAAGAACTCTACACCTAGGCAGTTACAATCTGCTTCCTGAGCTTCAGTGATGTTGAGAGATAATTTTCTTACAACATCATTGATCAAAACTGTTTTGCACCTTACTAAGGCAGTAGTATTCCTCCTTCTAACTGGATGAGGCACCACAGGAATTGTCTCCATTTTTATGAACGATATGTGCTTTACTGGAGGCACTGGGAAGAAATCTGTGCACCTTATTCTCCGCTGTTTTGTTTTCACAGATATCAACCTGCTTCTTTCCAAGCGAATTCCAAGAACAACAGCAGCTTTGGAGTGAGAAACTTCCTGGATGACATAGGCTGTAAGGTTGTGTGTCACCTGCAGAGGATGGCTCTGGCCTCTCCATCTGCACCAGTTGTGTCCTCACCATGGTGCAGGCCATCAGCATCCATTCCAGACACTCAGACTGGAAGAGGCTCCAGCTCAGGTCTGCATGGCAGGTCCTCCCCCTGCTTCTTTCCTGTGGGGACTCAATGCTATGCTAAGCATGAACTTACTCTGTATCATCTCAGGTACCAACATGAACCCAATTTATTTACCCATAAATTAGGAAAGCTGACAAATATTGTAATTTTCTACCAAAAATCAGACAGCAAACTGGATTTTCTTCTCTCTCCTGGCCCTGAGAGACACTGTGTTTCAGGTCTCATGCTTGGGGCCAGTGTCTACATAGTGTTTCTTTGCCAGAAGCAGCACCAGTGTGTCCTCCACCTGCAGAAGTCCAAAGTGGTCTACAAAACTCCCCCTGAGATCAAAGCTATCCAAAGTGTGCTCCTTCTGATGCTTTGTTTTCTTTTCTTTTCTTGGACAGATTGTACCACATCTTTACATTTAATTTTGTACTTCAACTATGACTCCATAACGGTAAATCTTCAAGAATTTCTGACCTTTGCTTATGTAATTCTCAGTCCTTTTGTGTGGATTCGCAGGGATGGATGCTGGCTAAATGCTGGCATACTCTGCAAGGTGGAAAGACATTGAGAAATTGTCTATTGCATTCACATTTCTATAGGTGGGAATGAACATACTCTTCATTCTGCTATGCTCTGTGCAAAACAGAATCACACAAAGTGCCTTAAATCGGTAAGGCTTTGTTATGAAAGAGTGGTCCTGGTGACCTGCATCCCTGAGGTGTATCCCTACCAAGGGCCATAGAAGAGACCATAGAAAACAAAATGCTGGATGATGTGGAGCGTAGCTATAATCCCAGCCCTCTGGGAGTCTAAACTTGAAAAATCTCAGGTTGGAGCCCAGCCTGTGCAGCTGAGACCCTTAGCAAGATGCTGACTAGAAATAAAAAATGAAAAGGGCTGAAGTGTGAAGACCTTGGGTTCACTGTGCAGTAACACACACACACACACACACACACACACACACACACACACAGGAGTCCTACAGAAATCTCATTCTCTACTTGGGAACCCACAAGAAGTGATATTATTCTGAAATTTTTAAGATTGGACTTTTGCTGACAGTCTTCTAGCAGTAGGAATAAAGGTCAAAACTTGGTAAATTTTATCAAAATATGTAGCGTATTTTCTCTTTTGCCAATTGATTACATTTCTAAAACCTGATCTTATAGAGAAACTTGCTCTTGGAAATTTATATATGTTTTATTTTATTACAATGTTCTTTATTTTTAAAACACAAAATTAATATCAGCAATAAGAGCTCTTTTGTTTTTTTTGTTCTGCTTTGGGGTTTTTTGTGTGTTTAATTTTTGATTTGGGGAAAATATGCACAGAAATTAATTTTATAGAATTGATGAAATTATGTCACAGTCCTAATGTACTCATGTGGAATAACAACACAGAGTGTGTAAATCACTACAGAGCAATGCATGAGTAGTGGGAGTCAAAGTACAGTGAAATCTATTTAATGGGTTGTTATATAAATGAAGACTGGAGGAATCTAAGAGAATCTATAAATTTTGGGAGAAATTGGTGAAAGAATGAATAGAAATACAACCTCGTTTAACAACTTTCTATATTTTCTGAGCTCTAAACTTGTGGATTCATGTCTGCTCAAAGTAAGCTCTGTTTGAATAGACTCCAATCATCATTTGTCAGGGCCTCAGCTTTCCCCCTGATGCTATTGGTCTCTATCTGCCATGAGCTTCAAAATAATCTGATTCTACATTAAACGAAGAATTCAGTTCTTCTTTTCTGAAACTTGAATCATGAAAGAGTCTTTACTGAGCACTAAGAAGGGAGGGAGGCCAGGTGTGGTGGGCACACTCGTCTTCCCAGCACTGGGGAGAATGCGACGGGAGGAGCCCCACACATTCCAGGCCAGCCTGGTCTATAGAGTGCGCACCAGACCGGCCTGAACTACATCGTGAGACCCTGCCTCACCAAATAAAAACTCAAAATAGAAAAAAACCGATTTGTCAGGATACATTTGGATCACCTCGCCGCCTGGCTGACTCATCTCTGACAACTATGAATGGATCTGTCTTCTCACTGCACTTACCCTCTTGAATGACTGCAGGGTTTTTGTGCAAGTCTGGCAGCGAGGCTACCTGTGTAGGCTTTATTAACTGTGCTGTAGGGGATCTGGATTTGCTGTTGTTGAGGGTCTAGTGATTCAGTCAGATTTCTGTTCACCAGATCTGGGGGATTTTCTCTGTATGGAAATCAAAGACAATGCTGCTCAGCTCTCAATTCTACAGATGCCAAACACTGTGATAAAAAAAAATCAGTGCCAAAATCTCTGTGATTCAGACCATGCGGATCATTGGCAATTATGAAAACACACCCACCTTGTTTATGGAGATAAAATCTCAATACATTTCCATGTCTTCTTGGAATCTAACGATTTAATGTGTTTAAAGATTACATTCAATAGGGAAGAGACTTCTAGGATTGTGGGATTATCCTCATGAGGACATCTGTCATATCTAAAGTGCAAGCCATGTCCTCTACACCCTCCAGATTTGGATGAGCAGATTTTACTTGAGCAATCAACTCTAGTATTCCATTTTCTATAACTCTGGATAATTTACTCCAGGGTATACAACTGCATTCAGTGCAGGCTACTAAACAAAGTACTCAACAAACATGGAGTTATTTCCGCACGACAGAGCTACAGTTTTGAACCCATCTCTGTTCAGTGTTCACAGATCAGTCACTGTGGCCTGAATGAACTTCGGGGTCCTTTCACACATGTCTGATACATTCCCACACACACGTCTCTAGCTGGAAACACAAGAAGTCTAAGAACTTTTTCTGAATCATTTTCTGCAGTGGACATGATTTATTTCCAGAGTCTATCTTGCTGAAAAACTTATTCCAGAATTTTCATGTGTGCATAGAAGCTCATAAAATGCCATAGTTTTTCTGGTCATTATTGGGTGACGTTCATACTTCTTAGTGGAAAATTTGGACCTCTTCAAAATCAGATCATCCTAGTTAATCTTATCAATCCTATAAAACTAGGGATTTACTGGAAATATGAAGGAAAACATGTTTAGTGAATGTATGGCAATAGATAAAATTTACATGTAAAAATTCAATAGCACAAATGTACTCATTTTTCAGGAAATAAATGGAATATGATTTTTTAAAGTGACTGAGAACTTTATAGATAACAGGAAACTAAGATACATTAGCAAAGACTACAGGGTGGGGTTTTATTGGAGTCTTGTTGTTAGTAAATTATAGTCAATTCACAACATAATCACAGAAATTTCAAAAAATACTACTGAAAAATTGCTGGGAATTAGATATTATCTAGGAATTTTTCTCACCATAGGTTGTGGAGTTTGCACAGTTGTTATATTTTAATTTTCTGTTATTCATATATACCACAGTATTTAACAAAGGAATTAACTGATATGTTAAATTTTCTTTCAAATATTCTGGCATTCCTGAGGGTCTTTCATCAGGTCAACTTGGAGGCCGACTACGGATCGCTGGTCCTCTTGATCATGAGCTCTTTGTTTATGTCACATGTTCCATAATGAACATAGAAAGCTCAAGAGCCATGTTCTGGAACCTGAGGCTGAAACAGGTTCTACAGCTCCCCAGGGCCCAATCCTCTACCTGCAAGAAGTAGCCATGGAATTGATTGAGAATCAATGGAAAAGTGAAGATACATCATATGGGATGAGTAAGCAATATATGATAGTGAAGCAGAAATCCTGACCTAACTACAGCCACTAGGTTCAATAAAGCTGTAGGCATTCTTTTCTCTGCCACTGAACTCAGGTACATTATACAATTTGCCATCAAATAGAAACTTCTGTGAAGGTCTAAAACAATTTTACTAATCACAGCTGTGCTCACCACAAGATACCCATTGTACCATGGCCTTCAGGTAGAAGCTTATTTCCTTCTTGTAACTTCTGTTCACCAACCTATAAAAAGACAAACTCTGTAAACCTCACCTCAGACTTTGGAGATAACTCCTCTAGAGTCTGCTAGCATCAATGAAATTTCCTTTCTTCTTCTGAGCCCCTGGCTACAGTTGATGCAATTTTTCCCACAACAGTAGACCTCTCTGTCTTGCTTTCCGGCAAGCAGAAGACTGTAGAAAAATGAGAAGGACAAGGATCACTTGCAAAAATGATGCTGGAGGCACATGGAAAGTGATGGGAATTTGGGAAGGACACCATAACTGGCATCTCTGTACCCAAAGCCCACTGTTCACAGCACCAGAGGAAAATGTAGCACCTGTGTCATTGTCATGAAAAATGATGCTGTAGCAGGGGGTGCCATTGTCTCAGAGGAAAACACTGGCTTTCCATGAGTACTTTCTGTTTTTCTGAGACAAGTTTCACACAGTGTTCTATGCGCAGATTTCCTTTTACCTAAATGAAACTACTTTATCTCTTCATGACAAATAACCAAAGAACACACACTCTGTGACAGATGTAGATGACTTGCCAATAGAACTGGCAAGAAATATACAACTCTCCATGCCAGCAGTCACAGTAGAGACCTGTTCTGGTCTTTGGCACTGTGACACTTCTGAGGGCAAGATAAGGCCACAGCTGAGGACATTTGACTCTCACTCCAATTCCAGGGCAGTAACTGCCAACCCTAGAGATAAGACAATTCTCTTAATTATCAAGATTTACTGCCTAGAATATCTTTGTTCTAACTTCTCAAGGCCTTGCTCAGTTTTGCACCTTCTACCTTAGCTATTTCCTACATTTCCCGCTTGAGCCCTGAAATTTTTTAAAATCCAATAAATACTGGCAGTCCAGAGAACTCTTTGTCTTAGCTACAAAAGAGTTCTGCTGTCTCTGGATCTCCAAACCCCACATTACTTTTCTCTTTTATTTAAGCCTTTGACTTTACCCTTATTTTAGGAGATGAGCAGCATGATCAGCTCCTAGTACACACACACACACACACACACACACACACACATATATATATATATATATATATAGTAAGGTTTGCAGATGGGAGTTATACTATGAGAATGCAGGAAGTGATGTTTTAGTTTCCTAGTGATGAAATAGATTCCTAAAAAGCTAACTTAGAAAAACTGGACAGGGGGAAAGCTCATGGGAACTCAGCCAGTGGATAGGACTGTTAACATTCTCCAGCAAATTTTGGAAAATTTTTCATATTCTCTCTTGATTCATTTGTAGAAAAATGGATGTACACTGAAACCTTCATATTAAATGAATTAAATCAGACACACCAGCCCATATATGCATAATATCTCTTCCCAAAGTGTAAATAAGTGAAAAAGCAAATAAAAGATGGATACTAGGAAATACAGAGATCAATCTTTTGCAAATTCAAAGGAGGCCACGAAGTGGAGAGGAAAGGAGGGAATGCAGGGGAAGAGGACATAGGAATTAACATGTGTTTTGTACAAAAATCCCAGTCTGAGAGATGAAAGAATCGTGATGTACCGAACACAAGTACTAATAAAAATAATGTTTTTCAGAAAAGAAAAAGACATGACAACAATAACAAAGAAGAGAGGACAGGAACGTAGGAGGCAGGCTTCCGTTCCTGGCGTGTTACATCAGGAGGAGAGTGGAGGGATGGGAGGCGGCGTAACCGGGATAAAATAATCCAAACACCGTGCGGGCTGTGCTGCGCACCACATGCGTCCCCTGGTATGCACTACTAACGCGCACCAGCCCTGAGGTCGCAGCGGGGCTGGTGCGGCCCGGTGGCAGAGGGCTCCTCCAGCACGCCCAGCCCTGAGTTCCATTCCCAGCACCACAAGCGAACAGTGCACCCCGAGACAGCACTTCGCCCCTGAAGGCTGCTATGAAAAGACACAGGGTGTGAGGGAGAGAGCGGGAAAGACCCTGTACATGGTGGAGAAGTGCAAGTTAATGCAGCCCGCGTGGGAAATAGCAAGGGGGAGCGGGAAAAACAAACAGAGAGGCCACACTAGGGGTGGGAGGCGCGGAGGAGCTGCTCTGAGGGCGCGGCCGGCAGTGCAGGCTGAGCGACCGGGGCGGGGGTGCACGGTGACCGCGTCCACGGTGACTGCACGGGGAGCTGGGGCCTCGGGAGGGAGTGGGGAGCCTCGCCACGCCCTCCCCGTGACGCTGTGCAAGAGATGGTGTCCCCTTGAAACAGCAAGCAAGTCCATCGAGAAAGGCACTCACAAGAAAACCGAAAAGGCATGAATGAACTTAAAATCCCCCTTTTCAAAACAAACTTGGGCTTTGATTACTTTGGTGGAAGTGGTGTTTGGGATTCACCAAACTGACCGCCTCACCTGGGGTGACTGTCAACAGATGTTACCTTTGTTTTCTTCAGAGGAGAGAGGAAGGATTTTAAGAGTGGCTGAGAAACAAATGAGATTAGATTCGGAAAAGTCATCAGGCTTGGAGGAAAGGGCTTTTTTCTGCGGCTCAGCACCCCGCTGACCTACGTAAGTGACAACAGTGTCACAAGCTGCAAAAATTAAAAGGTACTACAGAGATAAGCTTGTCCCAGCCGATAGAAGTTGCCCAAAATTTGTTTCATGACAGAACACAAAGTAAAAGTCTGAGCAGGAGCGGAAAAAAGAAATGTTAGCAGCTGACAGAAAGGAGGCGCGGTTGGAAACTGAGACAGAGAAAAGGGTAAACAAGAAAAAGGCCTTTACATTCCCTGGGTCTAAACCAATGTGCCTGCTGTAGAAAGAAGGGACATTTCAATGAGAGTGTCCAAAGCTGCTAAACCGCGAGAAAAGAGGAAAAAACAATGTTTGTGGTGCAGTCAGGGAAAGTTTCAGATAGACAGGGTCATGGGTCCCTGTGCCTTGGCCCTGGGGAACCCGTGTTAATCATAAATGTAGGCGGAAAATCTGTTGGATTTTTAACAGACACTGGCATTTCAGCCAGTAGCCCCACTCCTAGATCTAAAAAAAGTCATGATTCAATTTGGCCAAAATATATCTGAGTGCACTCTGATTTTGTAAGCAAATTGTCTTGTGTGTTTTTGTTTATCTCTCTGTTCAGTCTGTAAACAGCTGTTTTATTTGAGCTCAACAAATTTTTCTTCTTTTTGTATTTTTTGTAATTTAAAAACAATTGTTTAAAATTTAATTAGGCTTATAGATAAACATCATCTAAATTAAAGGTATGCTTTCACCAAAAGTTGTCAGTTGGTCAAAATGATGTTAAAATTGGTTTTGTAAATGTAATGCTTATTATTATTTGTGTATTAGATTTGAGAGTCTCTCATTGTTCAATATTGAGATCGTGTTTTCATGGATTATCAAAACTTTGTTAAGATAATTAAATAAAAATCTCAGGGTAGGGAGAGATTATTAGGCAGGACTTCAATTGATAAATGAAAAGCAGCTGCCTGGAGCAACATTAACTGATTTTTGTTCATTAATAAGAAGACCCAATAATCTCCATTGCCTTATGGGAGACACCCCAATAGATGTCATTCAAAGTATATTACTGTGTTATGTTTATGTTGGCCATTGTCAAAAGGTTAAGTTTTCAAAAAAGAGGCAATAAGGTTTTTTTGATGAAAAATTGCTATTGGTACAAAACTAAATTGAGAAACAAAATAATGACAATTCATTATTAGTAAGCTCATGGTATATTAAGTGCATTCATGCCTTTCAGATGTACAGTATTCTAAAATATAAAATGATGATTGTCTATAGGACAAACATTTTCTTTCAGATTCGGACATCTGCCTATCTCTTGTGCTCCAGATATTTGTGGTAAAAGGTTCATGTCAAGTCAAAATGAGGTCCTATTTATTTGTCAGTATATTAAAAAAACTATTATTATTATAATGGTTATGGCTATATTTAAATAAGCTTCTTACAATGGTAGAATTCTGTAAAAACTCAAGCTACATAGATCCTGTTTGGTTATGAGTATTATACACGTTTGACATTGTGTCACTTCATTTATTACCAGAATTAACTTGTCTATTTTGTTAGCCATTGGCCTAATATCTTCCTGTTTATCTTTAGTTAAATTACACATAAAAACATGATATTTGGTATGACACAAATAATTTTACTTACTTTCTCTGGACCTTCTACGTTTATCTGTAGAAATGATGTATTAGGTAAACTGACCTTTCCTGATTATTGACTAAAAGGCTATTCTATTCCAAGATGGAGATTTAAATATGTTACAAAAAATGTCATCGTGACTGTTACGTCATAATAGTATGTTTAAATTTTCTCTATAAATCTATATAATTGCTGTCTGTGAACATTCTACCTACTAGATTCACATACTAGAACATTCATGCTAGGTAAAAAAATATCAGTTCTCTGGCTATACTTTATATTTCAAGGCTCTTCTGGACATTCAGCAACTGAGGTTTAGAAACCAAAAATTAAAAAAATAGATGGGCTAAAGGAGTAATCAATATGGTCCTAGCCCTCCAAAAAAAAGTCAGTCTCTTTAAAACACTCTTTTTTGCTGGTTTCCAAGTCTGGGACAAATCAGTATCACTCAGTCCAGGATTTGAGGTGATAAATGCCCTGGCTGTAACCCTTCACC
>NW_004955465.1:12826039-12827723 GCF_000276665.1 Chinchilla lanigera | reverse complement strand
GAGACAATCTACTCAGCCAGATCGGACCTACAGGACACACCCCTCCAGAACACGACTTGACACTGTTCTCGGACAGCAACAGCATGGTGATCGATGGGGCTTGGAGGGTGGAAACAGTTGTCACCCTTGAGCAGACAGTCCAAGGCTTTGCCTGCTGGAATGTTAGCACAAAAGGCCAAACTGATGGCACTTACTTGGGCTTAAAAATAGGAGAAGGTAAGCCTGATACAACTTTGGTACTTTAAAGGGGCCTTCTGACTATGGGGGAAAAGGACATTAAAAACTCTCAGGAGACACTGAACTTGTTACAGGCTGTGTTGTTGCCTGCCAAGGTAGCCGTGATCCATTGTCCAGGCCATCAGAAAAAAATTTCTTAGAGGCCCCAAAACACCCAGCAGCTGATTTAGCAGCCAAACAAGCTGCCACTGGAGACTCATGCCCTGTGGCCTGGGCTGTGGTGGCCCTGCTCCTCAAGCCACCCAAATATTCAAAAGCAAAACGTAAGTGGGCCGCTACAAAAAGAGCTACAAAACAAAATGATGGCAAGTTTTGAAAACAAAAAGATATTCCTTCCTGAGGCTATAGCACATTTTGTGACACAGGAGCTGCATAGCCGTACTCACTTAAAAAATATACACCCGGCCGAGCTGCTTGGCCGTCACTTCTTTATCTCTAGACTTTGGACTCTGTGCACATATATGACATGCAGATACGGCTTATCCTCACAACAGTCCAGTTTCTCTTCCACAGAACTGCCCAGAGTCTGCAGACAAAACACACTGCCCTTTAAAGATGCTGAGGTGGATTTCACAAAAATCAACCCCACCCTTAAAAACAAAAAATATTTGCTGGTCATGATTTGCATCTATTTGGGCTGGGTAGAGGCCATCCGCACAAAAACTGAGACATCTAGAGAGGTGAAAAAAGCTCTGATGGAGCTAGTTACTGCTCGGTACGGGCTCCCCAAGACAGCTGGTTCAGATAATGGGCCTGTTTTCACGGGTGGAGTGATTCAGAGCCTTTCTGCAGTCTTAGGGCTAAAATGAAAGCCACACACCACCTACAGGCTGCAGATTTCAGGCCAGGGAGAGAGACAAAATCAGACTTCAAAGTCTGCCCTAGCCAAGCTGTGCCAAGAGACTGAAACACCCTGGGGGACTATGGTTCTGATGGCCTTGCTGAGGTCCCAACGCCCCTGTGCCAGGATGGGCCCACTCCGTCTCAGGCAATGTTTGGGGGCCCTCCCCTGCTTTTGCCCATCGTAGAAGGACCAGAGGAGATAAGGAGTCTTGATGGAGTGGGGGAGCGCCTTTGTAATTGCACCATTGCGAGCCCCCAGTGTACTCTACTCCCCTCGGGTGAGCTGAGCTGGCCTCACTGCCTCTCCTGTGTGACCAGCAAGTTTTTATATTTATAATCCACATATGTACATTTTGAAACCCCCACAGGCGGTGAGACAAAGCCAGTCCTCAGACTCACCCTTTCCCCATATGAGAGCTTCAAAAAAAAAGACAATTAGGGGGGATCATGATGACACAGACTTGGTAAAGTGGGGATTCTACATGCACCTAAAAACAAAAAAAGATGAGGAAGGAGTTCAAAGTGTGGTCAGGTTAATTCCTTGACAAAAATAGCATTACTAAATATGAGAAAACTCAACTTACTCTTTATAAAACAAGGGGGG
>NW_004955465.1:12801478-12824879 GCF_000276665.1 Chinchilla lanigera | reverse complement strand
GCTCGGCGCCGCCGCAGCCTGCGCGGGACCGGCTGCCCACGCCGAAAGCCAGCTCGCTTCCGCGCAGAGGCTCCGGGCCCGGGGAGGTGCGTGTCCTGTCCACGCGGCCCGCGGCTCGAGGACGAGCTGAGCTGCGGCTCCCGCTGCAGATCCGGTCCCCGCCTCCCGGACGGTCCCTCTGAACCTGCTGCAGACGGGGCTCGGGTCTCAGAGCCGGGGACGCCTGCGCTGCCGAAGGGGGCGTCCACCCGGGTTCCGGGGAGCCGGCGCCGGGCGCGTGGAGGACGGGGTCCCTGCGGGTCCGCGATGGACCCTGGCCGCCCTCGCCCGGAGCCCTGGGCCGCCGTCACCCGCGCAAGAGCAAAGGCCCCGGTGTTCCTCTGGAGCCTTGAGGTGAGGACAGGTGAGGGGGCTGCGCGGGGGCGATCGGCTGAGGAGCTGCGGGGCCGGAGTGGAGGGCGCGGAGGATGCGCGGGAGCTGGGCCTGGAGCCCGCTTCTCGCAGCCCAGCATAGCTCGGGGCTTCCCCATCCAGCCGTGACCCTCAGTGTTCTTAGCGCTTCCGGAAGCCTGCAAAGTTAAGCGATCAACAGGGAGTCCCTGACCCGTGAAACAGCGGCTAGTTAGTTCTTCACCCACCAGCAGAAGCAGGTGACAGGGCGCACCTCGCCCTCTCCCTGTCCTCCTTTCATGCTCCCTGGTAGAGCCTGAGCGGGCAGAGCAGGCCGATACTAAGCGCGGGGTGACCTCCCTGATCCAATGAGCGCTGAGCCCCACTTAGGGAGCACAAAGGTGGGAACGGAATTGCCCCAGGTTCCCCTTGGAGTAAAGGATCTTCAGAGGGTCCGGAAGTACAGATGTACGAAAAGCGAGGCCTGCACTATTTTTGCGCAGCAGGGGAAAAGGGAGATTCCTAAGAAGCTGTCTTTCCAACTTTCGGGGATCTTGTGATCAGCCTTAAACTGCCTAGTTCCAGGCTTTTTTTTTAAAAAAAGTAATAATAATAATAAAAGTGTTTGTATTGCTCTCAATGTTTATTAAAGCAACTTTTGAAATAGTCCAGCATTAGGCAAATCAATCCCTGACACAGAGACCATTAGTTTATGGAGGAACGGGCGTGGAAGGTCGTTCCATGCACTTCTCACTGTGCTCGCCAGCGTTTAGCGCCACTAGCATCCCTGCTCATCAGCACAAAGGGGCTGAGAACCGCATAGCCGAGCTCTAGAAATATTTTAATATACAGGAGTGTGGTTTCATTGCTCACAGTGGAACCTATGTAGAAGGAAAAAATGAAATCTGTCCAAAAAAAGAAAAGGAAACAGGTCATGAGAATGACAGTACTTAGTGTAGCTCTGATTTCGGGGCTGGAATTCACTGCCAGCCGGGAGCTGTGCAGGTAGAGCACGCGCTGGTGATGTTCGTACAGGCGGAAAGCCATGAGTCCACTGCTCCAGCCCATGAGTCCCTGAAAGAGGACATCCCGAAGAGCCATGAGAGAGAGGAAAAGCCAGCGGACTGTTTGTCTGGATGATAGCAAGTAACAGTGCCCAGCGTACATTCCAATTTCAGATCTGTTCATGCTACTGACTGCTGTGATGTAGTGGAGCAAGTTGGAGCTTAGCAGAAGATTAGAAATCCAGAAAAGGAAGAAATAGGGAAGAACTTGCCATGCAGTCTGTGGCTTGAGCTTTCCCCACAGCGTGGCCCTGGGACTGATGGTGACGGCCTGGACCACGCTGAGGAGACAGGTGGTGCAGATGGAGAGGCCCCGGGCCATGCGTCCCAGGTAAACCACAGCTTTACAACCAACACTACCTAGGAAGTTTCTGAAGTAGAAAGCTGGCACTATGTCTCTGATTCCTGTGGTACAAATAATGACTGCATTTGAAAAAGCCAGGTGAATGATAATAAAACCTATAGGTTTTTTCTCAGGGATCAAAGCAAAAATATATAAATGTCTTATGAATATGAAGATGTTCCCCCAAATTCCAGGTCCAGTAAGAGAAAGGAAGATTATTCCCTGAATGAGGTTCATCCAAAGCATCTTCTGAATCACAGACCACTCTCAAAAAACCTTTGGAGAAACACAAATAATCAAAGATGACATGCTTCTTTTCTATAAATTCTATCTGTTAACGCTACTGAAAAGAACGGTTTCTGGAAGATGCTCATGTACATGGTTCTGTCCCGGTCTGTACCTGATTTTGTTCTTTTTTTTTTTTTTATTTGCTTTCCTTCCACTGACGTGGACACAGTGATAACGACACTGCGAACACAAACTCCATGCTGATGCCTTCCCACTCTCACCATGCTCGTGTTTGCTCTCCAAGAAATTCTGCCTTGTGTCCCTCATGCCCTAACTGTATAAGCTGCTTTTCTTCTAGGAAAAAACTAAACCAAGAACAGCAACACCTGATGTCTCAGCCATTATCCCGAGTATTGGCTCAGATCCTCCTTGCTCTCTACTCTCACGCTCAACCAATCACGTTCTGTCAGTGGGTTCTCTGTGCGCATCTGAGGTTCGCTAAGCCTTCACACAAATACTGGTGCCTTGATGAGTGGGAGTTCACTGAATAGAAATAGAGCTTCTCCCAAGAATTGCGGTTATCCCAGCAGAGTAGTTCCCCAGAAGAAGTCATCTGCCTAATTGTTCTCTCCCAACCTGCGGGGGGAGCTGTGGCTGAAAGTGACAGAGGAGGCTTAGTCGGGGAGGAGAAACGTCAGCCTTTTGCCTCAGGGTAGCACTAACTAACTCTGTGGTGAAGGCTGTGCTTCCACGCTTCAAACGTAAGTGAGATCAGACGGAAGCTGATGTTTTTCTCTCACCTCGTTCTTCATCTCCATTTCTCCTGAGAGTATGCCCCCGATAGGGCCCCAGAGAAAGCATTTCCAACTCTGACACTGGTCCTATGGACTCCACCCAGGAACACATCTTACCTATTCTGTCTTTGGAAATCTGTGAGATCTAGTGATCTGCATAATCACAATGCCTCACCCTGCATGTCAAGGCATCTCATGTCTCATGTTGTGATTTTCAAAACCACTTTGTAAATAGCATCCCCATTTCTGTGCTTCTTTTTCTTCCACATATTAAAAATGAGCTTTGGAAGAGAAATCTGTTTTGCTTATTTCCTTCTAAAACATAAGATAGAGATATATCTTCATATGCCAACATTAATTCCATTTGTCCTCCTAAACTTAGCATACACTCCTCCTTTTCAGTTATTGCTGAAGAATTCTTAACTCCTCTCCCCAGTAAGTGTAACACTGGTGCTTAGCTTGTCTCAAGAATATATGCAGTGTATCGAGGATGGTGTTTTTAACAACCTCATCCTTCATAGCTCCCAGCTGCCCAGCACTCACAAATCAGCCTAGACTTTTGTCTCCTGCACTTTCCTTGAGAGCACCTGGCTTTGTGACTTGTGCATCTGCTTCCTTCTTCCCTTGGGCAGTGAGAACACCTGAGAGCTGTGTTTTCTGTCTGATGTCTAAATGACCAGCACAAAGCCTGCTATTAAATGCTGAAACTAGTTTACGAGTAAATTATTCAGTGAGGCTTGTGGTCATAAACTGCCAACTGGCCACAGAGATGAGCCGACTATTCAATGTGGGGAGATACCTCGTGGTCTCTGCTTCTTGCTGCCAGACCTGAATATATTTCCTGACTTTTCTAAGACCCAAAATTCATTCATGAGCTAGTGATGGTGCTGTATGCTGTGCTTGTATTGGGAGACTGCAGTGAGTGGAAGTATATAGCACTTGTGTAACTTCTATGCAAGCACAAAAGAATCATTTTCTTTTCCTTCTTTCTTTCTTTTTTTTTGGTACCGGGAATCAAACTCAGGATCTTGCACTTATCACGCAGGTGCTGTGACACTAAGCTATCTCCCTGGATCAAAGAATCATTCTCTATGAATAACCATGAGAATTACCAGGTTCCACCATGACTGTCACCCGCCCCCAGGCTCAGTAATACATATTGGGCACATTTTCAGTCCAGGAAAGGGAGGAGTGAAATAATAAAAAAGGCAAGAGTCCCCATCCTGAAAAGCCTACAGACACCAGAAGTAATATATGCTTTAAATAAAAATCCCAACTGCTGTGAATGAAAAAATGCCCCCAAAAATCCACATCATGGATGTGGCAGAGAGTAAGTGCTGCCTTATACCCGGATTGAAATTGAGGCCCCAGCCTCCTGTTCCTCCCTCTCCTGTATAAAAAGCAGTTTCAGATGGAGTGCATCAGAAACAGGCTTGGTAAATGGTGGGCTGTCCCCTTCCCGTATCCTGGCACCTGCTTCTCCACGTGAGAGGAGACACCTAGACCCCTCTCTCCCCACCTGCCTCCAGGAGCCCCCCTTCCACAGCCGAGGCAGCCGCAGTCCTCAGAGTCAGGAGTGCTCGCCTGTGCAGTCTGCTGCTGGCTCAGGGAGGATTCTGCAGAGTAGCACGCCAGGCCCTGTGTATCCTTCCCCAGGCCCAGAGCTCATGGCCAACTCCCACTGCTGTCAAGAGGTCAGCGTCATGAGTCTTGGCTTCAGCAGAGGAAGGGGTTCCTTCTGCTCCATCTGCGTCTCTAGGGCACAGCTCTGCTCTGTCTCCCTAGTGGCCTCCGATTGCCCCCAGTTGCTGAGCGAAGCAACTTCCTGAGGCCAACTTCAGTGAATGTGCAGTAGTCAGTAGGAAGCACTGTAACAAGGAACAGTTAACAGAGGGGCCCAGGTTTCTCAAACTGCTACATTTCTGTCTCATCCCCTCCAATCATCATCAAAGACAGCAGCCAATTAGAGAAAAACATTTGATCATTCAAAGTGGTCACTTTCAGAGCAATTCTGAAGTACACGCACACTGCTAATAAAAGACCAGCAAGCGGCAGAAGAAGGGGCTGAGCCTCAGGTGTGGGGTCCAGTGCGCAGCGGGCGGCCCCTGGGAAGCCGCCCTGTCTGTCTCCAGGTGTGGGTGCTCTCTCTGTGCGCATCTTTCAGCTCAAACCCCTCACAGACACCTTCACTTATGTCTGCACATCTCATCTGCAATTTTCTGAAAAAGTTTACTACCTAACAATGGGGCCCCTCAGAGTGTAAGATTTTGAATTTATTGCCCAGATCAAGCTGAGCTGTCATAACCCAAAATACCCATCTGTCCGTGGTCCCTAATGCCATCTTCACATCTGTCCCTTTCCTTCTCATTACACCAGTAGATAGTAAATAAAATCCAGGGTGGAGAAGGCAGCTGATTCTACATGCACCAAGGCAGCTAGGCAGAGTTGCCTACATAGCATTTGTCTTATCTCCACCTGCCTCTACCCTTCTCAGTGACCTGTCCACTTCCTGCTGGGAAGGAAGGAAGGTACTGAGGGGAGGGGACACAGCTGACATCTATCATTCAGGTAACATTTTTCATAGGCACAAGAGCAGCAGCCCTTCTTTCAGCCACTTTAAGTAAGCAGGAGTGAGAGGAGGAGGGAAAAGAGCGGGGCTCCTGGGGGTGTCCAGAGGAGCTGACCCTGTGGCGAAGCATGCACATATCCACACCACAAGGCCCAGCTCCAGCTCCTCTGCTGCTGCAGCCTGTATCTCTGAGGGCTCAGAGTCAACTTTGTGCTGCCTGGGGCTGCTGGAAAGACACGTTTCTTTCCATCATTTTATTTTTATTCAAGTCTTACAGGTCCTTCTGTGTGGCATTGGACCTCTCTCAGACCTTAAGGTTGTGAGTGACTATGTGATGATGTCAGCACTTCTATGTACACTGTTTGCTGAGTACTTTTATACACAGAAAAGCTGAGCATCTGTAATGACATAATCAGTAGCACAGATTTCTAAAATATCAGCTCACTGCTTGCAAGAATATGAATTACACATCTATGCTGGATTGACAACTGGTGGTCAGACTTTCTATCTTCCACCACTGACCTTTGGGCCTTCCCAGTGCAGATCCGTGAAACAGGCCTGCATGAGATGTTGTCGTGGGCTCTATGCCTCCAGCTGGACTCATAGGAGGCATTGTTATGGGCTGGTCCTCAGTTGACTCGCACAGTACATTACCGTGGGATCCAGGACCTCAGCTGGATTCTTTGGTCTTTAGCATGTGGACATATTTCCCGCACTGTTTTTGTATGTGACTCTTTGGGTGACTATTATAAAATAATCTTACAATTAAGTGTCCTGTATTGTATTGTTCCTCTTGCAAAACCCCAAACTGCAACAACTTCCATAACAAAGAGTCAATTATTGTGTACTTTGAGCTCTCTCTAACTTCATATGTGTGTGTGTATGCCGTGATACTTGAGTGTGTGTGCATGACTACAATCAGAGCACAAGTGTCTCTTATCCCTGCAGCCCTGATATACAGATAGAGCAGACACAGAAAATAGTGCTTTCATAAAGGTTAGATAAGTTAGATTTAATACAACTTCTCTATCTGTTCCTTCTTGCCTGTTTCATTTGTCATATCCAAAAAAAGCATAGTTAAGTGTGATGTCATAAAATTTTTCTTCTTTTTCTCCAGAAGGTGTGTAATTTTCACCAAAAGATGTGTAATTTCACATAAACTTTGTCTTGGAATTATTTTTAGTCAATTTTTGCACCCAGTATTAGGGAAATTCCAACCTCATTTTACATTTGTCTAGTTTTGCAATATCATTTTTTGAAAAGTGACTTTTCCCCATTTTAAAATCTTGACCAACTTGTCAAAAATAATTGACCATATATTTAAATGTTTTGTCTGGGGTTTGTAAAAATTCCACTGCCAATACAGAGCACTTGAGTACTTTAGCGCTGTAGTAACTTTTTGAATCAGGATTTGTGAATCTCTGTATTTTGTGCTTTTCAAGATTGTTTCAGGTATTCAGGGATCCTTTGGGTTCCTTATTGAATTTAAAATTGTGTGTTTCAATTTCTTTCAAAAATATCAAAAACATTTTGATTATGTTGCAAACCTATAGATTGATTTGGTTAATAATGACATCACAATATAATTTCAGTGAATGAAAACACACCATCTTTCTATAATCTTTGTCTTAATTTCTCTGAGTAATGTTTTGTAGTTGTTGCAATACAAGTTTATCATCTGTTTGGTTAAGTTTACTATATAAGTTTATTATTAATTATTTTCCTTTGATCTGAAGTTATTTTAAGTAGTCATTTTTCCTTATATTTTCTTTCCAGGTTCCTGTATATGAAAACAACTGATTTGTACATGTTGATATTCTGTCTGGCAAATCTGTTGGATTTTTTATTAGTTCAACAAATAGATTTTTCTGGTGTATAGAAAATCTTTAAGATTTCCTCTGAGCAGAGGTATATTCTGTGATAGGTAAGCTTTACTGTGTCAGTTTGATTGTCTTGCAACCTACTTGGGTGGTGGTTGGAACACACTTCTGGTATATCTAGATAAATCATGGAGCGGTAGCCTGGGTAATATATCTGTCCCTGGTGACTTCCCCTCTCTTGCAGTTCCTCTGCTCTGCTTCTCAACTACCATCAGCTAACTAATAAACTGTGCTCCCCAGTGTCCTTCTGCCATGAATTTCCTACCTTGGAATCTATTGGTTATGTACTAAATCCTCAGTAACCATGAATTAAACTAACCCTCTTCTCTTTTATGTTGTGAGTGTCTGGTATTATTCTCAGCAACTGGAATAATCACTAATCAGAAAACTAGTACTGAAGAAGTGTGTTCATTGCCATAAATGGGCCTGAACATGTGGTTCAAAAGTTCCTGAAATTATTTTTCTAGAAGAATGCCAACAATAAAAGTCAGGCTCAAAAAGTTTCAGTTGGGCAAAGGGATTCCATTTGCATTCAGATTGCAGGCAAAATGTGCAATGCTCTACTCAGAGTTTGTCTACATATTGCTCATGTTCTGAGACTGCAGAGGACTAAGAGCAGAGTCAGTGGACTAATCGGTCCTGTGGAAGAAATTCAAAGGCAGTGTAATATTCATGCTATGACATGTTATATCCTAATTGTTTTTAGCAAGATTTATAGCAAGAGAGGGTGGCAAAAAGTAGAGTGGAAAATTTTGAAAAGTTTATCAAAAGGAACCATGTGTAAGTTTGGGGCCAAGTGATGTTTGGCTGCTGAAGATATTATTACCATTAAAAAAGAAACCAAGTTATTTAACATGGATAATAAGAAAAACGTCTTAAAGATATCTCAGAAATCCATCACAAACTTAAGAAAGCAAAACTATAGTCTTTTTATTTGATAAGAGTCCCTGAGTAACCTGCATGAGAAGGGACTCCTAGGAACTTGATCCCTGGGATTTATTTCACTGTGCTTAAACTTCCAGGGACTCAGAAGCTACTATAGCCATGGTCCAAGGGACAATTACTCTTGTTCTCACTGACTGAAGACGTTCTCTTTGTCCATTTGGTGCTGATATTGCTGGCATGCCAAATTCCAAGTTATCATTAGGGAGGCATCTGCTCAGATTTCAAGGAGATATCTGTCAGAGTAAGCAAGAAACTTCTGAGGGGAAGTTCATGAAGCCCAAGGAGCAGTAGGGACCCCAGGAAGCTAGAAAGGACAGAAACTGGGAACATCTTCTGATAGAAATAATAGGCAGTAGGGAAAGGCAGCATAAGAGATACCATGTAGCTACATTACAGCAATGTAATGGAGTGGGACTGGAACTCACAACTCACAAATGAACTGCCTGGATGCCAGCCATAGGACTAAAGGACTTAGTGTTTTCCCTGTTAAATTATAGTATTATTTATCTCATTCTTTTCTATTCCCTTGTTCCTCTCATTTTGAATAAAAAAGTTTACCTTGTGCCATTGTACCTTGCGATTCTATAACTTCTTTTGATTTATACAGACGTTTACAACTAACAGTTTGCCTTGAGACTCAGAAGAAGCTAGCACTTGGACTTTGGAAAAATGCTGGAATTATTGAGACTTGGTGTTATGGTTTAGAACTAGAATGTCCCTCAATATCTTTTTCCACACAGAGAAAGGCCTTAAGGAAGGTGATGGGAACTTGGGGTCTCTGGACTCATCAGTGGATTCACCCCCTGGTGTGTTCAACAGCTGAACATGTTGTTGGGAAGTGACACTTCATCTGAAGATGTGGGTTACTGGGGCCTTGACCTGGAGGGATTTATACCTCCTTTATCTCCTTCTTTCTCTTTCCACATCCTTGCTGCCATGATGTGAACAGGTACGTTTCACCATCCCTTTCTGACTTGAAGGCAACCAATCATGGACTGAAGGTGTGAGCCCAAATAAACCTCTTCTCTTTTAATTTGTCAGTTTGGAGTATTTTGTCCTAGGGATGAGCAAAGGGACCAAGACAAATATTGATAGCAGAGAAGTAGAGTCCTCACTGTCAGGAACCTCTGGAACTGTTTCATGGGAGGAATTTGGAATGGTTTGGAGATGCTGGCTAAAAAGCCCTAGAATTCTGCAAGCTAAGCTTAATGGGAGATTCTTGTCAGAGCTCAACAGACCAGAGTGCTTATAAAAATCCAGAGGATAAAGACCAGACTCAGGAGGCTTCCACTGGAATAAGGATTCCAATGGCAGTTCGACTCTAGACCATGTCTTATACTCAGACAGTAAAATTATTTTCATTTTGCTCTTGTCTTGAGACTTTGGAGCAGACTGAGAACAAGGGCAGCAGATGAACTAAAGCAGTGGAAGAACTTTCAAGGCACCCCAATGTTGGGGCTGTGGCATGGGTACTGATGGAGGATTTCAGCTATATCTATCATGACAATCATGACTGAGAAGCAGAGCTAAATAATTTGAAAAATTTTGTTGGTGGTCAGAAAGTAAATGCCTATAAATTTGGGGCTTGAAATATTCAAATTTCCAAAGGAAGGCCCTGTAAAAATTTGGCCAAGCAGAACTTGGTTGCTAAAAAGATTAGTATTAAAAAGAAGTCAAGGGGGCTGGGGATTTAGCTCAGCAGCACAGCACCTGCCCTGCAAGTGCAAGGTCATGAGTTCAATCCCCGGTACCAGAAAAAAAAAAAAAAAAAAAAAAAAAAAAAGAAAAAAAAAAGAAGTCAAGTGTCTTATAAGTGGGCATTAGAAAAGATGCATGGAAGGCATCTCAGAAATCAGCAAAGCCACACCCTACACAGCTGCAATTGGAAAGCTTTCATTTAAGAATAGAGCTCCTGATTCAGATTCAGAAGGGCTGCCTACAGAATTGATTCCCTGAGACTCTACTGAACGTGCTCAGCTACCTAGGCACTTGGAGGCCTCTGCAGCCATGATAAAATGGGGCCTGGCTGAATGTTTAAAATGGTGACAGAACAAGGCCTCATGCATATGGTGCTGGTTTACTGGGCATAAAGAAAGCAGGACTTGTGGGGTTAGAGTATAGTAATGTCTGGGAAACCAGGCAGTGTGTCGTTAAGAAGGCATGTGAATCACTATGAGAGTTAAGCTGAAAGTACAGTGGAGACACCATGAAGTTAGAGATGCTAGGAATATGGATCATCTGCTGAGGAAGAACACAGGCAATGAGGTGAGCCAGCTTAAAAGACAGACCATGATATAACTGACAGTTCCATAGGGAGGGCTCACCCAAGGTCTTTGGAGCACTCATTTCACCACCACTTGTCCTAGGTGCTGCACATGGAAATACCAGATTTAATATTTGTCCTGCTTGGTTTTTATCTGGCTTTGCTGTTTCCTATCCATCTGTTTTCTGTTTTTGAGTGGGGTTGTTTGCATCATGCCATTGTGAATTAGCAATGTTTAATTTTCTTCTTTTTTATTTTTACAAGGACCCACAGCTAAGACTTTGCTTTGAGTCTCTGTGGAGATTTTGGATTTAAAACTTTTCAGCAAGGCTGGAACTATTAAGACTTTGTCAGCACTTAGAGATTTATTAAATGCATTTTGGATAAAAAGATGTGCATCAGCCTTGGGAGGCAAGGTCAGAATGCTGTGTTCAGACTCAGAAAGTGCTCAAAATTTTTTATGCATTCAGAAGTGGGACCTTAGAAAGTGATTGCATCATGTTGACACTGCTCTCGTACGTGGATTCATCCAATGTTGAGTTCAGCAGCTGAGTGTGCTCTTAGAAGGTGGGGCCTGGTTGGCAGAAGTGGGTTGTGAGTGTAACACGGAAGGGTGTATCTCCTTCCTGGGTCTTCACTTCACTTTCTTGGCTCTCTTCTGTCCAGACACTTCCACTATGGTGTTTTAGCCTTGGAGCCAGCTGACCAGGGATTGTAACCATGACCCCTAATAAATCTCTCCTTTAAGTTGTGGGTTTCAAGTGTTGTGTCTCAGTGACTGAAAAGTGGCTATGACACGTGTGGGAGGAATTGTTGTGTGATCAGTTGTAAACAAAAGGGTTGTTTCCTGTTAGGCAGAATTACAATCGTGCATTTATTTGCAGAGTAAGTATGGATTAAGGAGCAGTGTTGGATGTTAAGTAGGCAAGGGTGTTGGATGTGATGGACAAACCTGTTGGTGTCAGTCTCACACTCTCAGGAGCTTCCCAGGAGGCTGGTGAAGCCCACATCCTCTGTGTCTGCATGGAGCATGGAGGAGTTATCTTCACTTCTCTACCTGCTTCCTCACTCTTTCCTCTCTGGTCCTGTTCTGCTGCTCTGCTTCCCAACCATGTAAAGGAAACAGCATTTCTCTATTATGTCTCTGCCCTGTTCCTGCCTTGAACCAGCTCACCATTTATTGAATTCCCGGGAACCTTGAGCTGAGTTAAACCTCACCTCCTTTAAACTGTGGGTCTCAGGTATTGTGTCCCAGCCAGGGGAAAGTAACTAATACACTTTAAATTTTTCTTTCAGATTCAGATTCCCCTTCCTTCTTTATCTTGCTTAGCTGCTCTCTGCTAGGACCTCCAATACATACAACACTAGAATAAAATCTCATTTTATTTCTGAGTGCACATGAAAATATTTCAGTCTTGTGTTATGAAGTATAATGTTAGTTGTGTTTCCAAAAGTCTTTCATGATGTTTAGTTTAGATAGTTACCTTCTAGTCATATATATGTATATATATTTCTAATGACCTAAACTGACTGTAATTACTATACATATGTGGGATGAATTCAAATCATTTGTTGGAAAATAGATAGATCTTGAAACCATAATGTTAGTTGAAAAAGTCAAACATGGAATGTTAAATCTGAAATAATTTCTCTCATATATAAAATGCAAGTATAAACAAATTCAACTCAGATGCCCATTTTTGGATTGGATCTTTGAATTGGGGGGGGCTGATATTTTTTTAATTCTTTATATATTCTAAAAAAAGTCCTTTGTCTGAGGGACAGTCAGCTAAATTTTTTTTCGCAATTTGTGGGTTTTCTTTTTACTCTGCTGGTTATTTCTCTGGATGTGCAAAAAACACTTCAGTAAAACAAGATCCCAGTTGTTAATTCTTTGAAGTATGGTTCCCATGTAGTTTGGTTCTCTTCAAGAACTCTCTGTCTACCCCTATGTCTTCAAGACTATTACTTACTTTCGCTTCCAGTATATTTAGTGTTTCTGTTTTAATATTGAGATCTGTGATCCATTTTGACTTGAGTTTGGTGCGTGGTGATAGGCATGGGTCTAGTTTCAGTCTTCAGCATGTGGCAAGCCAGTTTTTCCAGCACCATTTATTAAAGAGGCTATCCTTCTTCCAGTGAACTTGTTTGGCCCCTTTGTCAAAGATCAGGTGGCTCAGTGTGTTTGTGGTTGTGGCTGCATCTTCCAGTCTGTTCCATTGATCCTCAGGTCTGTTTTTTAGCCAGTACCATGTTGATTTTATCACAGTAGCTTTATAATATAATTTCAGGTTAGAGATTGTTATGCTGACTTGTCTTTGTTGCCCAGGATTGCTTTTGCTATTCTGGGTCTCTTTTGGTTCCAGATGAATTTTAGAAATGTTTTCTCTAGATCTCTGAGGTATGCTCATGGTATTTTAATTAGAATTACCTTGAATCTGTACAACAATTTTGGTAGTATGGCCATTTTCACAATGTTGGTTCTTTCTATCCATGAGCAAGGAATATCTTTCCATTTACTGAAATCCTCTTTGATTTTTTTCAGAGTACTGTAGTTTTCACTGTACAGATCTTTTACTACTTTTGTTAGATTGATTCCTAAATATTTCAGCTTTTTGGATGTTGCAAAAGGTATGGTTGCGTTAATTTCTCTCTCAGTGTGTTTGTTGTTTGTATATAGGAATGCTATTGATTTTTGAGTATTGACTTTGTATCCAGCTACACTACTGAATTTGTTGATTAATTCAAGGAGTCTTCTGATGGACTTTTTGGGGTCTTCCATGTAGAGTATCATCTGCAAATAATGAGTGTCATCTGCAAATAATGATAATTTCTCTTCTTCCTTTCCTATCCTTATTCCTTTTATATCTCTGTCTTGTCTAATTGCTCTAGCTAATGTTTCCAAAACTATGTTGAATAAGAGTGGTGACAGTGGACATCCTTGTCTTGTTCTTGATTTTAAAGTGAAAGCTTTCAGCTTCTGTCCATTTAGTAAGATGTTACCTGTTGGCTTGTCACAGATGGTTTTGATCAGGTTGAGGTAAAGACCATCTATTCTTATTTCCTGTAAGAAATAAAAATGACAAATAAATACATAAGAAAATGTTCAACATCATTAGTCACTTAAAAAATGCAAATTAAAATAACACTGAGATTCCATCTCACCCCAGTAAGAATGGCTATCATTAAGAAGTCAACTAATAACAAATGCTGGCAAGGCTGTGGAGAAAAAGGAACTCTTGTCCATTCTAGTGGGAGTGTAGACTGGTACAACCACCGTGGAAATCAGTTTGGAGATTCCTCAGTAAACTAGGACTAGAGGTCCATTTAACCCAGCTACTCCCCTTCTGGGTATTTTCCCAGAAGAACTGAAAACATCATATCACAGCAATATACATGCACCCATGTTTATAGCAGTACAATTTGTAATAGCTGAACCATGGAAGCAACCCAAATGCTTATCCACTGAGGAATGGATAAAAATGTTGTGGCATTTTTATATAATGAAATATTACTCAGCTATAAAAAAGATAAGCTCAAGGCTTTTATGGGTAAATGGACACAACTAGGGACCATACTCATAAGTGAAATAAATCAGACCTGCATGTATAAACACCATATTGTCTCACTAGTGTAAGAATCTGAAAGAGTGAAAAAAAATTGGAGGTATGATAGATAATGGGAAATGAAAAGAAACTACTCAAAAGTAAAGAACAAATTGGATGAGGGAAAAGAGAAAAGAAAGAGGGGGAAATTATGTATATATGTATACACAGGTTAGCTAACATAACTGTACTACTGACTTCTATTGTTTTATTGAAAGGAACAGTTAATGTTTAATTACTTGATCAATCTAACATGTCTGTATTTGTTTATCTGACTAACAAATTTGAAATAACAAATATAATGCAACAACCATTGTTAATTTCCTATCACCTTCTCTGAAATTCAGTATTGCTTTTTTGTTTTTGTGTTATTTTGTAAACATATGTGTGTTTGCTATTATGTTTTCATTCTTTTATCTTTAAAATATACAAATTCAAGAATTAAAAAATGCAGACTTTAGGAATAAGGGAAGGGGAACAGGAGAATATGATGGAGGGAGTGCAGAGAGGGTCAGAAAAGGGATGGAAAATTATATGCATAGTTCAAAATGAATGTAAGATCATGTACATTAAATATATACAATTAAAAATAGCTAAATTATTTTCTGCCTTGACCAAAAAGTTTCTTATTATTGCTAAATAATCTCATTGCCAAATTTGACTTACTCTCAAATCATTTTTATCAAATGCTCCTTATTAAAAACTAAATGAAATATTATATAATTATTGCTTTTTGTTTCTAGTTTTAAGGTACTGCTATATGATTTGTCCAAATACTCTGCAGTTTTATGGTTACATCTTTCCCTATGTTAGGATTTCTTGATTTTCATCTACCACAAATTGAAGGTGAAAAAAATTTACAATGTCTTTCACACTGTAATCATCTTTGAATATCAAGGGCCTCATTAGTTAATTAAAATTTTATTTGTTTATAGTATAAAAGTGGGTCACTAAAAGTAGTTGGATGTGCATGGTTGATATTCAGCAGAAATTATAACTAGACTGCACTGCTATACAGCAGCCTTGGGTTTATCAGAGGGAGACAATCAGCCTTCTTGAGTTAACACAACACGTATAATAATGTAAATTTTCCAATCATTATGTACTTTTCAGGTTGAGAACTCTTGCTAACTCATGTACAAAACCAACAAAGTAATTGCCATCATGTGAATTCAACAATGGTTTTGGGGGGTTTATCGCATTGCTAATTATTAACATTCACAGGCAATTTATGGGATAATCTAACCACATGAGGAAAGTGTTAATTTATTTACAGGTATATCTTTAAGAACTGATTGTGCCTCAACCATCAAGAAATGATCCATTCTCTCCTTTCCAAAAATTCCAAGTATAGAACCTGGAAAATGATGAAAATAACAACAGAAATTTGGTGGTTCCATGATGTCTACAAGAACAGAACGGTTACAGATCTCTCTTACCCTAAGAATAAATCCCTAGAACAAAAGAGTTTTATGAAAGCTCTGCCATACTCTTGACTCAGTGGAATATTGAAGGCCCCTAGCCCACTCCAGTGTGCCATGAAAGCTAGCCCCTTTTTTGTTGTTGTTTATGGACCAGTCTGATCTTCTCTGTCAACACTATGCCTCACTCACTTTTTCTTTTGATCTAGATAAGTCTCTTCCTATTTTCTCACCTTCCCCAATTAACTTTGTCTGAAAATTTGTGCTGTTGTCTGAGCTTTAATTTCTAGTATCAAAGAAGCAAGCACCCACCTACGTACAGCATCACCGGTAGCTAAGAAGCCCTGCACTCCATGGTCAGGAATATAAAACTATGAGTGGAAACCACTGGCACTCAAAGCTCCTAACATCAAGGGAGTCACATTCTGCTAATCAAAGTTTACACCATCACAGAAAACAAGAGCCTTTAGTTCCTGGGGACAGAGGTGCCACCTGGCTGTGGGCTCTCAGCTCATCCTGGCCTCAGGAAGTCGCCAGACCCTTCCTCCCTGGGCTGCACCCAGTGTTCCCATCTCGGGGCTCCTAGTCCATCTCACTTCTAGATTCCAGAGGACGTCTTCTCACCCTGGGCAGATTCTGAGTTCTTTACACATCAGTGCTTAACACAAACTACTTTTGAGAAATTTTGTTGTGGAAATGGCTGTGTGTGTGTAGTTGGTGAAGGTTATGGAGGATGCTGTACAAAAACTCTCATTTTTAGGAGCAAACTGTGCATCTGTTGCTGCATTCTTGGGGACCCAAAACTTCTAACAACCTTTTTCTCCCACTCTGTGCACCATGAGGTGCAGTAGTATCTATGTCAAGTCTGATAGTCTGTGTTTAGCCTGTATGTGAAGTACCAGTAAACATTTTTAAGTATTCATCAGATATCTTATTAATACAATCACATATTCTATGCAACTATTTAAGAACTGAATTTTCCATTCAATGCAAATGGAATCAGATTCTTTGCACGTCCCTGAGGCTGCAGTTATGTACCACTGTGAGAAATAAGCCACAAGCTATTTTATTTTATTTTATTTTTATTTATTTTTTGGTACAGAAATCAAACTCAAGACCTTGCTTTTGCCAGGCAGGCGCTATGCCACTGAGCTATTTCCCTGGCCCACACCAATTATTTTAAATAATATTCAGTTTTCAATTGTGCCAAAAGCTGAATTCACATGTTTAAAAGCAGAGAAACACAAAAATGTATTAAATGAAATTTTTATCTACTATGCCTTCATTTACAAAAATCTGTAATTTCTCTTATAGTCTTCTACAATCTTTATGTATACATCAAAGTAAATAGTTTCCACTGCACTTTGAGACTTTTTATTCTCACCTTATTCTTCTTTGAGACTTTTTATTCTCACCTAATTCTTCTTGATTAAAATTAGTCCCTTTATGTCATTCCATATTTGTAACCCACCACTCTTGAATAATTTTCATAAAATCTATTTCTAGGGATGGGTATTTACACCTATTTTTAAGTAGACAATAAAAATAGCTCCTTTGGGTAGTACTTAATTTGTGTTTAGGGAATAATAATTATGGTAGCATACAAAAATTTTTGTTGTCCTACTTCTCAGAGAAAATACATCAGTAGGACCATAACTCTAAATGGAATTGCTGGATGCTCATCATAGTTGTATAATTTGTCAAATGATTTTCTGGCTCCCTTCTGCTGTAATAGTGGTCCTGATGGACACTGGCACATGTTGTACAATTAAATCTTCTTCCAGGAGCCTGAGTGGAGTGTGAGATTTGTGTATCACGCTGTGTTTCCATAATCTCTATGTGAGCTCAGGCTTCAGGACTCCAGTACAGTTGTCTGGGAGAGAAATCCTATATTTGTAAGCTAATTTAATGTGATAATTTTCAAATATTCCATAAAAGAATCAAGAAGTGTTTCATATTTACTCACTGAGGATAGATTCAATAGTAATGTCTCAGTGTCTTTCTGTCTCACAAGTGCTCCAACAATGACCCAGGTGTCCCTCTCTGTGAATCAATACAAATGGACTAAGAACTGCATAACCAACAGTGAGAAATGCTCGAGCATTTGTGACAGTGGACTGAGTACTTAAAGAGGAATTTATATAGAGAGAAAGAAGACAATCTATCCAATAAAACAAAAGAAAACCAAGCATCAGAAGGAGAACACTCTGAGCAGCTTTGATTTCAGGAGGAGCTGTGTAGAGGAACTTGGAGTTCTGCAAATGAAGAACCTGCTGGTGGTGTTTGTGGAGAACACACACCATGTAGCCACTGGCCCCACCCATGATGCCCTGAAACCCCACATCCCGTAGCACCATGCAGGTGAGAAAAATCCACTTTACTTTCTTACTCTGTGGTAGTAAATAACAATAGCTCTCACTGTGATTAATTTGTGATGAATTCATGCTGATATTTGAGATGGAATAGAGTAAATTCATGGCTATCAAAGAGTTGAGACCCCAAAAAGAGAGAAGCAGAAGGAGGATGCACCATGCAGACCTGGGTTTGGGTTTCCTCCACCCAGGGTGTCTGGGACTGATGGTGATGGCCTGGACCACCGTGAGGAGAGCACTGGTGCAGATGGAGAGGCCCCGGGCCACCCTCTCCAGGTAACAGATGATCTTACAGCCTAGGTCATCTAGGAAGTTTCTCATGCCAAAAGCTGCTATTGTCTTTGGCACTCCTTTGGAAACAAGCATTAAGATATTTGTGAAAATTAGATGGATAAGAATGAGCTGTATTAATTTGTTCTTGGTGTCCCGCCCCAAATTGCACATATAAATCACAAAAATTAGCATGTTACCTAAAATACCAAGTCCAGTTAGAAAGGCACAAATTATTGCACTGATAAAGCAACAAGTCATCTTTCATATCACTCATTGTAGAATGTGGATCCGGTTGATACGTTTTTGAAAAAAGAAACAATCATGATGATTTGAATCTGAAAAAAAATTGAAGCTCATAACACTCTCCTGGTGTGTAAGGCCCAATCCTGATATGTGTACTTGTGCAAAATTTTTTCTCAAGAACTCTGTTTCATTTCCTGTGACATTCTTTGGAGTTACTCTCTGTAGTGTCATGGTACCTTCATGACTGATAGTCAAAAAACAAAATTTCAAGTTGTACTTTTTTTAACTTTGTCTTAGCAAAATCAACATACTTTAAGTCTTAACATAGCCTGTGTTTAGTCTCAGCATGGCTGAATTGAGACACAAACTTCCCCATCCAGAATTCTCTGTCTTTTGCTTCATTCTATTGTATTTCTGTCATCCAACCCAGAGGCTGGGATGGTGCTTATGCTGTCTGACTGCCCATTTCCCCCTTACAGACATTTGAAAATTCTACAGCTCCACCTTCTTTAACACATCCCAAATTTTATCACATTTCCATCATCCTAACATCTCTTCTTTTGTTCATTATTATTTTCTATTCTCATTTTGATGAGCATAGCAATTTCCATGAAAGCTTTTTGATTTCAGGTTTTTAACATTTAAAACCCCTACCTGAGTATTTGTGTATTTGTAGACATCAAACTGTGGTTATACTGCCTTTAAATATCCAGTGGTTATTTTGCTGTCTTTAATATCAAATCAACCTGCATCATTTTTCATTTGTGATCCAAAAATTGTGTGACCAGTCAAAGATACCAGAAATCTGTGAGCTGCCTGAGATATCAGTAATTCACTGGCGGTAGTCAGGACGGTGCTCTGGAATAACCATGGTATAATTCCTTACATGAGTCCTAGAGCAGTGATCTCAGCTGTCTGTCAGGGAAGACTCAGCAGTCCTGATGCTTGTCAATGCCAATCAAGAGAAGGAGATTAATTAGAGCTTCTATTCCATTATGAGATGAGAATAACTTATTAATTAGGAATCCCCAATATTGGCTGAGCATATTCAAGTAGGTTGGTGTATGAGAAAATTCACTGAAATACTGTGTCATGATGGCATTTTACACCTATTCTGCGAATTTGGGAGAAACTGTCTCAGGTAACTTTGCACCCTGCTTTACCTGTATCTGTTTTCTTGACCTATTTAGCGATAGGGCTGCTCTCAACTGTTTTAGCCCATGCTGATATTTTTAATTCAACCCTAGACAGGATTTTAATATTTCATAGACAATGCCTCCAATTTCCATTTTCACCTAGGAAATTCTGCCAAAAAATAGGCAGTTTCCTCAGAATTACACAAATCAGGATATCTGATAGGACACATGGTGTTTTCAAGTGTCTTGTGTACTTCAAAAGCTTTTCTGCAAGCCTTGCCCTCACTGTCTCTCCTCCCCAGTATCAGATGATTGATCGGATGTCTTTGTACTTCTGCTGACGTGAGCTGCATAAATCACCACTTGGACCACGGCACGGCACCCACTGTCATCAACAGCACGGGAATATCTGTGATGATCTTTCTGCCCTCGCCTCACAGTTGCTGCCTCTACCAATGCAGCAGAGATCAGAATGCTGTTGTGATTGTTCGGTGCATGAGGACATCTGCTTCAGGCTTGCTCAGGCACAAGGGCTTTGATAAATAAGCTGGGAAGGACAACTAACTTGGTGCTTTATTGAGAGTAGGAGTTGTTAAAAAAATCACTGTAGTCAATCCTCACAATACCCTAATGGGCTTCTAGACTGTCCTCCTGTGTGTTTTCTGTTTCTGTGTTTTTGGTCAAGAACTTCTCATTTTCTATTACTCGCACATCTTCTCCCATAATTCCAAGGGTCTGAGCCATATTTGAAGCCAATTTTGAGAATTCACCTAATGAAGTCTCTTTATCTTCTCTGAAGTAAAAATGTCAAAAGAGGGAGAAGTGACTATTCTCCCAGAAAGTCTTAGGAAACTCTTTCATAAACTGTTTTAAAAGATAAGCATTGCATTCTGATAGATATGGGACGCCCTACCTGGTTTGAAACAACTAACTGTTCAGGCTGATGACAGCATCCACTTTAGGCTCAGTTTTGTCAACAAAAAAATGATATTATCCATTTTTGTTACATAAAACTACAGTAGAATTAAAGTGAGTTATTCTTTGTCACAGTAACTCACTATTACCTTCATGGTTGGAATTCTCCATACAGCAAGACAATTTTATATGTAATAGTTGATAATAGTTCCTTTGTAAAATAGCAAAATAATAAATTTATTTACATGTATGGGTTAATATTATGCAGTTGCATATGGAAGATTGATCCATATAATAGGAAAACTTCAAATTGAACAGAAATGCATCTGGTGCATTCAAAACATCATACAAACCTGCAGTGTTTGTCCATTTTCAAATACAGAAATGCACCATAAGTGAAAGGCTCACATTTTATAAAAGGTAGTAATGCTGACAGGTCCATAGTGCAGGGTAATTCCAGGCTGAGAGAAACAAAGCTTTTCCTAGATGCTCGACAGGTTCCTACATCTTCCTGATTGCTTGAAGAAAGAAGAAAACCTTACACAATGATCCACCCCAGAGCTCTCTGATCCTATAAGATTGTGAACACAGGGTCAGAGATACTTCAGCATCTAAAAGACATTTTTTTTCTTGGAGCTGATGCCCTTCATTTTTGAGCCTGTCGCCCTCCTCTTCTAAGATCCAAAGAAGACTGAAGACCGTAAGTCACAAAGTCCCCCTCAACTGCTCTTTTGCTGAGCCACAATCTGTAGACCCCAAAGAGAAAGTTTACCTGGCCTGTGTGTGTAAATGAAAGACTGATCAGGTCTGCTCACCTTGGTGAGTGGAAGGTAGACCAGAGCGGGGTTGGTCCTTCTGGTGAGGCGAGGCTCCCAGGTCATATTTGTAAGTCCGTGATTTATACAGCTCTTAAATGCCAGAAAGTGTCACCAAGACTTCATTTCACAGTTGTCTCCCTGTCTGGGAGAAAGACACCCTCTGGGACTCTCAGTCTCTGCTGTGTAACTTTTCCTCTCCATGCGTAATTACCATATTTGTTTACTCAGAAGGTTTTCAGGCTCAATTAGACTTAATGACTTAACAGCAAGGATATGCATTGAGGAAGTGAACAGCAGCCAAGTCTCTGTGTCTAGAGTCTCCCGTTCTGCAGAGCTGTGCTCAAGCTTGCATCAGAGTGGGGCTAGGCTTCGGGGACACAGAATGGGTCACTTCCAGCTTCTGTCCAAATCCTTCTCTATATACAAAAATACAATAAATAGGGCTCAGACTGGGGACTCTGCTTTCTGAGTTCTTCCCAGCCATGCACATGGGCAGGAAAAGGGTCACCTTGCGCTACTGCCCCCACTGGTGTGCAGAGTCTTTATTATGAGCAGCGGGCTTAGTCTGTGTCTATTAAGCAATAAACCAGAGGACCTCTACTTAAAAAAAAATTCTGTCCTACAGCACCTGCATCCTTGCTATGTGAAGGTGCACCTTACCAAGTACGTGCTAGAAATATGTACCATAAATGAAGGAATATCCATTTCTGATATGTTAAGCTATCCTCACTAAGGAAAGCAGATCACTGGACTTGAGCAAGTTTCCCAGTGACAGAAGCAAGGTGAAATGCAAATGTAAGAAAAAAATTTCCATGACACAAAAGAAAATGAGATTCAGTGTGTTTCACTTCCTTCCCTCTTTTCTTGCTTGCTTCCTTCCTTTCTTCCTTCATCCCTTTCTTTCTTGCTTGCTTGTTTTCTTTCTTCTTTCTCTCTCTCTGTTTCCTTGAGTTTTTTTAAAAAAAGAAATCAGTAAACATATTGTTACCTTACCCGTTCAAGGTTTGTGAAAATCTGTTTAAGCTAAGTGATAATTCTACCAGTTCTGAATGCCTGGAACATTTTTCCCAATCACTGGAGCCCTCCTTTAAAACATGGTCATCACGGAGATCATGCTGTTTAGATCAGTTTCTGTGGTAATGGCGGAGTGTAAGTTCACTGCATGCTTCATTCCAGGTTTCTAAGCATTACTCTCTAATAACCCTGAGATTTTTAAATTTATTTTGCAATATAGGCAATATAGTTACAAAGAGAGACAGCTAAATGTCCTGTTGAAATTCCAGAAAATTGTAGGTGAGAAGTGGTATAGTCGAGTCCTTCCTGAACCTTCAGTTATAAGTTATCTAGAGAATGTGTGTTTGTGTGTGTGTGGCTATGTCTTCTTGGCTACAAAGGTGAGGATTTTCCTCCTATTTTTATAATGTCTTTAGAGAATACCTTATGAAGTGTATCACACACTTGTTTAATGTTTTTAAATAAATAAAATTTTTGCTGCCTTTTTATTTTTTTATTAATGCATGTTATCTATAAAGAATAATGGATTTCTGTTTTGCATACCCTTATGGGCATTCAAAATTGACCATTTACATCCTCATTATCCCTTCACACTTTCTTCCTGCCCCCCTTATTCCTTTACTCTTCCGTCATAGTTTTTATACTATTTTATATTCCCCTGTTTCTTTGAAATTGCACATGTGAGAGACTACTCAAGGTATTTGTCTTCATTACTTTGGCTTATGTGTCTTTACATGATTGGTATTTTTTTTGCTTTTGTTATACTTTCATCCTTTTTGACTGAATAAACTCTCTATTGAAACTAAATGTCACATTTCTTTATCCATTAATCTGTCATCAGGGACCTAAGCTATTTCCATAATGTAGTTAATGTGAGTTGCACCAAAATAAATAAGGGAGTGCACTGTCTCTATAATGAACTGACATTAATATTTTTCAGGCATATCCTGAGAGGCAGTATAGCTGGATGAAATGGTGACTCAAGTCTGAAATTTTGGGGGGATCTCTATATTGAATTTGATAGCAGCTATGTTAACATACATTTCTACCTATAGGGTAGAAAAGTTACTATTGCCCAGCATTCTTTTTTTTTTTTTTTTTTTTTTTTTTTTTTTTTTCTCCGGTACC
>NW_004955465.1:12800138-12801034 GCF_000276665.1 Chinchilla lanigera | reverse complement strand
GTGATCATCCTTTGTCCTCCAGCGTGACTCCTATTGTCTTTTCAGTTATCTTTGTTATATCCACTATCCTTCTTAAATCTCTCCACCACAGAGTAATACCACTCAACCAAGAAAAATATTTTGAATACAAACTCCCAATTTCTAATCAATTCTGTAATATAATTGTAAATTTTGCTCCAGTTTGTCAGTTTCTAAACTGTACTTGATGCTTTTTTTATTGCTAATTATACTGCTTTAGCTAGGAGGTCATATCTATTGTAATCAGTTGTTCTCCCTTCTGTAACAACACTGGTAAACTCTAGAGTAATAATCTCACCACAGATCCGCACCAAAGAACTGGGAACTGAATCAAACAGATAACAGAATTTCATTCTTAATTAACTGGGAAGGTAGGATCTTGGACAAGACACAAGCCAAGATATGTATCAGCTATAACCATCAATGTAAAATGGCCTCAGCTCACCATACAAAAGAAACAAACTCGCAGAGTGGATTGAGAAAGAAAATCTAACTATTCTGTATAAAAGAAACACATTCATCATAGACTGAATGTCAAAGGATGGCAAACAATATTCCATTCAACAGGAACCCAGAGAAAAGCAGGGATAACTATCTTGTCTGCAGACAATGTGAACTTCAAATCAAGAATGATCAGAAGTGATAAAGAAGGTCATTGCATACTTATTATGGGAAAACTGCAAGAGGAATAGATAACTATCATAAATATATATGCACCAAATATAGGAGCATCCAACTATATAACACAAATTTTAACATATGTGAAAAATGAAATAAGCAGTAGCACAATCATTGCAGGGGACTTTAACACCCCACTTCACAAAGAGAAAGATCAACTAGACAAAAAATCAGCAAAGAAAATATAGAATTAATCTAAA
>NW_004955465.1:12789764-12797920 GCF_000276665.1 Chinchilla lanigera | reverse complement strand
CGAATATTGAACCAAACCTGCATTCTTGGAATGAATCCGACTTTGTCATAAAGTACGATTTTCTTGATAATTTGCTGCGTCCTATTTGCTTGTATCTTATTGAGTATCTTTGCATCTATATTCATGAGGGAGATTGGTCTGTAGTTCTCTTTCTTGGTTGGGTCTTTCTCTGGTTTTGGTATCAGTGTGATACTTGCCTCCAGAAATGAGTTAGGGAGAATTGCTTCCTTTTCAATTTCATTGAAGAGTTTGAGGAGGGTTGGTATTAAATCTTCTCCAAATTTCGTGTAAGGTTCTGCTGTGAATCCATCAGGGCCTGAGCTTCTCTTTGGCGGTTTTTAATCATGCTTTCAATGCCATTAATTGATATTGGGTTGTTCAGGAATTTGATATTTTCTTGAGTCAGTCTTGGTAATTCGTACATATCTAGGAATCTGTCCATTTCTTCTGAGTTTTCTATCCTATGGGAGTAAAGATTTTCAAAGTAGGTATTAATGATCTTCTGAATTTCTGTGGAATCTGTGGTAATTTCATCCTTTTCATTACTTAGTGCATGTCCATCATTTTTCTATGCTTGTTTATCTTTTATATGTCTTCTTTAGATTTGCTGAGCAATTCTTTCATTATTGTTTTCATTTAATTTTTTACCTCAGAGATTATTTCTGATCTGATTTCTTGTATAGCCTAATGGAGTTGTTTCTCTACTTCAGTTGCAATCATTTCAGAGATTTAGGTGTATGACTTCCAAGTTCTCCTATGTCAGTGTTTCCTGGACATGTTCTGGGTGGGGTGGAGTTCTGAGATTGCCTTTTGCTCCTTCATCTTGTCATTTTTGATGCTGGAGGTGGAGTGCCCAGTCTCACTCTTCCCTGGTGGCTCACCAAAGGTGCCTAGTGTCCCTAGTTTTCCTGGGGGTCAGCCTTGCCCCACAATGGCAGTGGAGATGGGCTGCCCTGTCCTGGATCACCAGACAGTTGGGGGAGTATACTTAGCTCTCCAGGGACCCAGACGCAAACCCTGATGGCAGCAGATCGCAGACCACCTGATCCAGTGTCTCCAGACAGCTGAAGGCACACACAGGGCCCAGCCATAGACTGCAATGGTGGTGGAATCATGGGCCACCTGGTCTACTGTCCCCAAGAAGTTGATGGAGCACACCTGGCTCTCTTGGGGTTCAGACACAAACTGTGATGCAGCAGAATGTCGGCCACAGTGTCTGGGATCTCCAGACAGCTGATGTAGCAGGCAGGGTCCAGACATGAATTGCAGTTAGTGTGCATTTCAGACCACCTGGTCCAGCATCCCCAGGCAGCTCAGGGAGCACACAGGGCCCCGATGTGTAATGTTTAATTCCTGTTATTTGCAATTTTCAGTAGCATCAGTTGAGTACAGACATGTTTGTTTACTTCTAGACTTTTTTCCATTCTGTTACTGTTTTTGTCTATTTTTTTTGCCATTCCCCTGATATTTTGATCACTCCAGCTTTGTAGTATTTTGAATTCAGATGTGCAATGCACCCTGCTTTACCCTTTTTGCTCAAGATTGCTATGGCCAAATTTTAAATTTTTGCATATTTTTCCATAACTGCTATAGAAATTTACATTAGCATCACTAGTTTACACAAGAAATCCAAAGACTTCCTATTCTACAACTCAGAGAAACTTTCCCCACATTCTTGCTAACACATGATATCCATTGTCTCTTGGGTAACAGCCATCCTTAAAGGTGTGAGATGATGTCTGCTGTTGATTTTATTTGTGTTTCCTTGATGATTATTGAGGCGGGGCTTCAGGTCATGTGTACGTTAGCCGTTTGTAGTCGTCTTTGGAAAATGAATCTTTTCAGACATCTTGGCCTTATTTAAGCAGGTTATTTGAGTATGGGGGCTATAGAGATGTATGAGTTCCTATATAATTTGGGTACTAAAGATTTATTAGACAAATGTTTGGTATATATTTCTGTGATTCCATGGGCTGCTTTTCATCATCTTGATGACTCTCTGTATGCTCAGAAATAATTTTCTCTCAGTTTTTCAATTTTTCCTCTGTTTTGACATAATAACCAAAAACTTCTTGGTACAACCAATATCAAGCAGTGTTTTCCTTCACTGTATTTGAAGTGTTCTATTATTTTGGTTTTTATGTTTAAATCTATATCCATTTTGGGCTGAGTGTGGTGTGTGATGTAAATTAGGGTTCGATTTCTATCCTTTGTGTGTGGATATCCACTTTCTTCATTCTATATCTGAAGATACTCGTGGGGTAGCTAAGGAGGTTTAGAAGGATTTTTGGTCCTTTCTCATGAATTAACAACTAATTAGGAAATGCTACCACCTAACTGGAGCCTCTGCACACAGCGGGTGCTCATCTGATTTCAAGATCACTTGTTGGCACCTACTCACTAAGGACAAGATGGCCATGCTTAGCACAGTGGAGGATGATGTAAACTACGACACTTGCGGAGATCCTTCACATTGACTGACTGCTCACGGTGATTTTCGAAATGGAGTATCTGGGAATGTCAATGACTTTATTGATCTAAATAAAGAGCTACAGTCTAGGTCTGTGCAAAGCTCTAGAACAGATCATCCTGGCTCCTCATCATTCCCAAAAAAGCCACTTTGCAGGTCCATCACTCATCAACTGATGCAGAATGTGGGTTTTCACTCATAACCTTGCTGCATCATGAAAAATGTACTCTGCAAGTCTTCATTCCACTTTTCCCAAAGAACCTGCAGTCATTTAGTAGGGTTCTAAAGGAAACAGAAAAATCAGGAATTTCAGAAATTAACAAAGATTGGCTCTAAACTGACAATGATTGCTAGAGATCCAAAGTGTTTCTGTGAACAGCTCGGATGGGATTTAGGAACTGGTTAACAGTAGATTTCTGTCTCCATTCCAGGAAGTCTTAGGTGAAATCCACTATTATTCAGATATTACTGTTGCCTTGTAGGTCATGGGGTCTTTCTGGGTGCTTTCAAGATTTTTCTTGTGTTACACATTTTAGAAACTGGACTATAACTAGTCTAGGTGATAGTATTGCTAAGTTGCTTTCATGGAAAATCTTCCTGTGTTTTTGCATTTGAAGGTTAAGCATTTTTGCCAGATTTTAGTAGTGTTTAGGGATCTTTACTTTATACAGCCTGATTTGGTGTTCAATTTATTACTTCTATTTTGATAAAAAAAAATCTGTAATCATGCAGAAGTTACGTACTAAGAGATGTACTTCCAGCCATGTCATTGTGTTCTTATCATTGTTTACAGTTTCAGTTTCATATCTCCTACTTTATTAGGTGTGTAAAAATTTTAGTCTTGGGCTTCTCAACTTTTAGTTATTTTCTACTCATGATTCTAGATAGGATTTAAATTTCCTCAATTTAATTCTGAGTATGCAGAGTGTGTATGGTTTAGATCTAAAATGTACCCTGAAAGTCTCACACTCAGAGCCAGGGCCTACTCAGAGAAATCAAGATACTTAGGGCTTGACAAAGAAGAATGTGTTGACATACTCAGCTCCTCCATTCTCCTCTGCTTCCTGGCTGCCATGGGTTGAGGGGCTGTAAGGCAGGTTGCTTGCCTTCCCAACCATGCCGTTGCCTGTGTAAACAGCCAACAATGGACTGAACCACTGCAAAATCTGAGCCAAATACACCTCTCCTCTTTTGAATTGTAAACGTCAGGTATTGAGTCTCATTTGAAAAAATGCTAATACAAAGGGAAATAGAATAGCAATAATTTGGGGAAGATAAATTCCAGATAAACTGTAAATATGTTTTGCCACTACACTAAACAACAACTTTTTATCTAAACACTTTATATCTCTGATGTTCAATCATCTCCTCTTCATGATACTTCTTTCCAAAGCCATTCTTGATTGCATTTTCTAGGTTCACATTTCTTCCTCTTGAATCCGTGACCAATGACCCATTCAGGGATTGCTTGCTTTTTCTTGTTCTTTATTCTAGACATTGGGAAAAGTATGTCCCAGAAAAACTGCTAAATTAAGATATGTAACATACCATTTTCTTCAAGTGAGACACAGTTATACGAAAAAGATAGACTCTTAAATGTTTTAGTAGGGAATGTGGCAAAGTAACATGAATTATTTGCTTAACTTTTTCAGAATATAGTACAGTGAAATAAGCACCAGTGGCATTCAACACTGTTATTACAGACTGTGATCTGGGGGTGGATGGAGACAAGATGATGGGGAGGTGAAGGAGAAGTAAAAGTGGTCAGGAAGCAATGTGTGTATGCACCATTTCACCACGAAGAAAGTAATTATTTTATATCACAAATATACAGTAATAAAATGGAAACATTACAAAAGAATGAAAACAAGGCCTTAAGGGAGACATAGAAGAGTGACTCTGAATAGCAGAGTGGAAGTCTCTGTCACTCCCCAGGATCTGTGAAGTAACTGAAACAACATCATGCATTTTCAAATGGCTGGAAGAAAGACCTTAAAAGAACTATCCATTCTACACAAATACATATAATATGTATATATGATACAACTTAAGAAAAATAAAAAGTAAACAATTTAAGGCCAGAATATGTTGTGGATTTCTAAAGATGGAGACAGATGGCCTTTGTCTGTGCAGCCCGCAAATGTGACAAATTGTTTTGCACATTACTAATTCATTTGTTTAACATGTATTTAAATGGTTAATGAATAAGAAAACAATAGAATTCCACGTACTGTATTTATTGACATAGTTTCTCTCAGGAGAGAACTACTCAAGTATTTGAGTAGTTTACTTAAGTATTCTTATAAAGGTTCATAACACTACAGATATACAACTAAATATATTCTACTCTGTTCTAAATATTACTACCATGAATAGTTTTTCTAATTAATTATATATGTAACATAGATACCATTATATAGCATCACACTATGCCCTTGCCCATTCTTTTAAAGCTCAATAAAAAAATGCTTAGATGGATAGGTATTCCCAAATTTGTTTAAATAACAAATAAAATGGCCCTTTCATTTGCTATTTAGATTTCTTTTGAAAATAATACTGTAGTCAATGTCTATTCATTTTGAGTGTCTTCCAGGAACAAGTTTATCTTTCTGCAAGATCATGTTCTGAAGTGAAATCCTTGGATCAAAAAGAGAATATGTAAGAAATGTTTACATAATTTCATAAATTATTTTCCTTCTTTCTAAAATGGCTAAAATATATGCATTTTTAAGTTGTGATTATTCACACACATTAAGTGTTTGAAATTAATGGTACTCCTGTGCTATTTCCCAGCCCACACAGCATGCACTGATTCTGCACGTCCTCCTTTCTTTTACCCACAAGTGAGCTGACAGCAAAAAGGCTGTCTGACACACACAATGTTAGCCATTTCCTGCAGGTGCAAGGGGTGGAATGAAAGACAGCTGTCCTCCAACATCTGTGCAGCTCAGGGTCCTCACCAGAATTGTCATACAACTTCATGGTCTACTCTCACTTGAATTTTATTACATATGCTACTATACAATAGAACTTATAGTTATTTCACAATTATTTAAGGAAAGTACCATAAATAGACACTTTCTCAATAACAGCTTCTCCTACTGATCTCTTCCACATCTACGCAGATGTCTATTTCTGTGAATCAGCAAAAATGGGCTGAGACTCGGATAGCCAAGAGTTACAAGTTCTCGAACATTATTTATTATGACATTTTTCTCCAAAAAGGAGTTTAAAAGTAGATGCCCATCTGGCTATGACACATAAGTGCTTAGGCTCCTGAAAGCTTCCCACTCAGGCCCAGCTTCTCAAGTAAAAGTGAGATTATTGCTCCTTGCCAGATTTTCGTTTCATAATTAAAATTATTCCATTGTAAGGGATGCATAAAATGAGTTAAACTTTGTTAAAAGCATGGCATAATATTGTGCATTAGGCTCTATGGGATTTATATATGCACACAAAGAGGAAAACTTCAACTGAAACAGAAAGGCACTTAAGAAATTGGAACCATAATAAAAATTCTGGAGTGGATCCATATTGAGGTGCAGAAATTCACCAAAAATTGAGCATTCAAATTTTGCGAAAGGTACTGTTGTGGACAGATTTATAAAGGCAGTGAAATTTCAGGCTACAGAAACAGAGGTCTTCACAGAATATTGAATAGCTCCTATGTCTCTGACTTCTCAAAGCAAAGAAAGAGAGAACCTTAGGCAACAACCCAGCCCAGAGCTCTCTGACAGTACAGTGTCCTGAACTGAAAGATAAAGATGATTTGGCATTTCTAGAGTCCTTGTACTTGGAACTGGTCCACTTTGTCTCTTTGGCATGATGCACTTGCTTTTCAAATGGCTGAGAAGGGAGAATCCTGCCACTCAAAGACCCTCTGGACTTCTCCTTGCTCAGTCCGAGAGCAGAGTGAGGTTTCCAAGGGAAACTGTCAAGATACTTTAAGTAAACCAAAGACACGCGATGGCCACTCACCTTGGCAGCTATGGTGCAGTCTCGCTCTGGGCCAGTCCTTCCAGCACTGGGAGGCTCCCTGGTCATATCTGCACTTCAGGAATGCCAGAGCTCTTGGCTGCTACGAAGTCTCACCACCAAGACTTCAGTTCTCATCGCTGTCATGCTGTGAGGAAGAAGGACCCCTTGCCTGCGCATCTCTGTCCCCGATGAATAAAGTTCCCTCTCTGGGCACAATTACTGTATTTGCTGGTCTCAGTAGTTGTCTCCAGATTAACTGAGGTTTAATTATCTTAATAAGAAACTATTTTAATAGGAAATGATTAAAACTATGCAGTACGAAAGTGAACAAGTGACTGTATCTGGCATTCTGTGTTTTGTGCAATCTCTCCTCACTGTCCTCAAATTTCAAGCTGCAACTTACAGTGAGGACAAGCTATAAGTCACAGAATAAATTTCTTCTCTTTCCTTGTCAAGTCTGTCTTGAAACAGTGGGGATAAAATAAAAGATGAGAGACACAGGAGACTGCTGTCACCATGCTCTGTGAATGCACACTGGCAGGCCAGGGTCTGTATCAAAAGTGGCTGGCTTATTCCTGGTCTATTACACAACCAATGAATTCCCAAACAAAGTGGACTTCTGCTTTTAAAGACCAATCCTGCATACAGCATCCATATCCTTATTACGTGGAGTTGCTTCCGGTCCCCAAAGTATATTAAATATATTTTTGCCATAAATGAAATAATACCCATTGATATGAGTAGTATTTTCAGCCTCAACTTTGAATGAGGAAATCAGGGCACAGTACTTGGAGAAGTTGCTAAATAACACATGCAAATTAAATATAAATATAAAAATGAAATAGTTCCTGGTGCAGTGCTAGCTTCGTCAGCACATGTACTAAAATTGGAACGATACAGAAAAGATTAGCATGGCTCCTGTGCAAGGATGACACGCAAATTCATGAAGCATTCCATGTTTTCATATCTGGCTTTTAAAAGAAAAAAATAAATAGTTCCTGATGCAGAAAAAAATAGCATTTATTCTTTTTTCTGATTATTTTCTATAGCTAAGGGGCAATTTTAATTTTTACCTACTCTCCTGATTTCTATGGAAAGCCTTTTTTTTTTATTTTAGAGAGTAGTACACGAGAAACAAACAAACAAACAAAATAATAGAAGAGTAGCAGCATAGCAGTATCCTGAACATAAACAAATCAAAGCAAAAACATTCAAAGTGATACGGGGTCTCAAAACAAATTAATACAAATCAACAGTGGTTGTTAAGTTGCATACCGCAATCCTCAACTACATTGCTCAGATTATCAGATGTAAGAATGAAAGGTTGCTCAAACCATTAAAGAGAGTAAGAAAATAATTCTTCAATAAAACCTCAGAGATAATACAGAGTTTCACTAGACAAGACCGTAGGAGTTCACCATTGTAATCCCATTGCAAATTGTTACCGTCAAATCAGTTGCTCAGACCACCAGACACAAGCATGCAAAGTCGATGAGAACATAAAAAATTATGAGCATTAACTGTTCATTTCAATACACCATTAGACAACAGCAATACAATCATCGAAGCTATTCATATATATATTTATGTTTTGCCTTCCTTCTTTCTTTTTTCTTCTTTCCTTCATTCTAGTCATTCCTTCCTTTGAGCCATTTCCTTCCCTTTCCTATCATCTATTGTACGTTTTGAGTTTTACCTAGTCTTTCAG
>NW_004955465.1:12786747-12789664 GCF_000276665.1 Chinchilla lanigera | reverse complement strand
AAATGGGCTGAGACTCGGATAGCCAAGAGTTACAAGTTCTCGAACATTATTTATTATGACATTTTTCTCCAAAAAGGAGTTTAAAAGTAGAGATAAAATGCATTCAATCCAATAGAAGAAAAGAAAGCAGAGCATCAGAAGGAGAACACTTTGGGCAGCTAAGATCTCAGGAGGAGTTTTGTAGAGAAACTTGGAGCTCTTCAGGTGGAGAACACGCTGGTGGTGCTTGTGGAGAAGAAACACCATGTAGACACTGGACCCACCCATGAGACCCTGAAACACAGCATCCCGTAGGACCATAAGAGTGAGAAAAAGCCATCTTATTTTTGGATTTTTTAGTTCAAAATCACAAAGGTGGTCACTCTTAGTGAAGTTTGACGTGTTCATTCTGGTGCTTTTGATGTAATGAAGTAAGTTCATGCCTATCGAGGAATTGAGAACCCAGAAGAAGAGAAGCAAGGGAAGGATGTGCCATGTAGACCTGGGCTGGAGCCTCCTCCCCCTGGAGTGTCTGGGACTCATGATGACAGCCTGGAGCACTGTGAGGAGACTGGTGGTGCAGATGGAGAGGCCCTGGGCCACTCTTTGCAGGTAAACAGCAATCTTACAGCTTATGTCATCTAGAAAGTTTCTCAAGAAAAACACTGCTACTGTCTTTGACAGACCATTGAAAAGAAGCATCATGATGTTTGTAAAAGACAAATGGATGAGAATAAGGTACATACATTTCTTCTCAGTGCCCGCCAACATGAGCGCATAACTCACAAAAACAGAGATGTTCCCCATAGTGCCCAGTCCAGTTAGAAAGGCAAAGACTGTTTCCCTGACAAGGTTCAATTCCATTTTCACTCCGTAAGCAGAAAAAGTGGATCCAGCAAGTATCTTGTGAAGAAATCATCAGTAACGATGTGTATCTGCAAGAAATATTTCATGTTATAAAAATTTTTGGAGTATGAAAGACAGTATGATATATATGCAGATTTTTGTTCAAAGAGTTTTATTTCCTTGGGCGTTTTTCCCTGTAGACACAAATGTCATATTGAGGACTATTGCTTACATCTGTAAGTTTTCAGTTCAGGGTTTTTTTTTAGCTCCACACTAAAAACGCATTCTATTTGTTCATATTATTATACAGCCCACCTATGTCCATTCACAGCATTGCTGAGCTGAGCCCAAGGTTCTTCAGACTTCTACTTTCTGTTTCTGTGTAACATTGCCATCATTCATTTCCAGAAGCTTGGCTTTCTGATTAGCCTATCTGTCTTTCCTGCATCCCACAGAAGGCACCTGTAAACTGCAGCTTCAAACTGGTCCAAATTCTTAGTATTTGAAATCTATTTCTTAGTCGCTTTGTACTTTAAATTCCAACTGATTCTGTGATTTAGTTGCTTACAAATATTCAGTAGCTTTTTAATTTGCTGTCCTCAATATCCAATTAAATTGTAGAACCTTTTGAAAGAGGATCCAAAAATTAAAATCTGATCAGTCATAGATACCCTATAGATAGTCTATTACCAAAAAAAAAAAAAAAAAAAAAAAAAAAAGCAGATAATTGGCAGTAGCCAGGACAATGCACTTAGAAGGGCCATGGTACAAACTCTACAAAATCTTAGGAGAGATCTGAATTCTCATGGGTGAGCTCAGGGCACTGTAAGGGTGGCCTAGATAAGATGTGTAATGTCTGCCTGTCATAAATTAAGATCAATTTAGTAAGTATGGATCATGAATATTGGGGGCATATAGCAAAACAGATTGGGTTAGTAGTGATGTGAAAAGAAGAAGCGTATAAGATAGCATGATGCCATTTTACAATTATTGCATGAACTTGGGAGAAAGTACGCTGGAGTTGACTTTGCAGACTGCTTTTCCTGTATCTTTTTTCCCAATTTGTTTTAAAAATAGAGCTTCTTTGTTCTTTGTTTTTTTTTGTTTTTTTTTTTCTCTCTGGTACTTCGAATGGAACTTACGACCTTGCCCTTGATAGGCAGGCGCCGTGCCGCTGAGCTAAATCCTCAGCCTCTCTTCTTTGTTCTTTATAGATTCAAATATACATATTTTTTTCACTTCTGGCCTGAATAGGATTTTACTCCTTCATGTCTAAGAGTAGTAATGCCATTTTTCACTGATAATTGATGCCAAGTGTGGACAATTTCTCCAGAATAAAATAAATCAGATGTGTGATGCAATTCATGGGGTTTGCACGTTTCATATATACCTGCAGCTCCTTCCTGTAAATCTTTCTTCTGTACTTTCTACAATATATTAAAAATTGTTTTATTTCTTTGCTCAGAAGGCCCCTGACATTGTGAGCCAAAATAACAAAGGCTTGGACAAACCTAGGTTTGACACTGGGGAGCCTCAAGGCCATCGGCTATTCCCTGTCCACCTCCCCTGAAAAAAGGCACTCACTGCCTCTGTCAAAGCAGCAAAGAGGGGACTCCGTCCTGCCCAATATGCAGTGAAATATGTAATAAGCTTTGTCACGGGCAGCAGCAATGATTAAAAAGCATGGGATAAAAATTAACTACTGACTCAGATTTGGAATTTGTTAAAAATCTCTTGCTGCTTTGAATACATCCTCATACCCTGCTGTGCTTTTCAGCTGTTTCCCTTGTTGTTTGCTCATGAGTCTTTGTTCCAGGGATTCCCATTTCCTCTGCCTGCTCTTCGTTTCCCCAAGTCTAAGGTCAGACTTGACTCTGACTCAGTGTTGCTCTGAGCCCTATTTGAGACCAGTTCAGAGACATTAACTAAAGGGCTTCTCTTTCTCTGAGTGAAGTGAAAACAGCAGAGGAGTGAGAGGCGACTAGTCACCCAGATTCTCAGCAAACTGCTCAGGAAGCTATTTTCAAAGAGAAGTGCTGAATCCGGGCAGATGTGAGATGCCCATCTGGCTATGACACATAAGTGCTTAGGC